>NW_022436942.1:39535674-39796577 GCF_009761245.1 Sapajus apella
TGCCTCAGCCTCCTGAGTAGCTGGGATTACAGGCATGTGCCACCATGCCCAGCTGATTTTTTGTGTTTTTAGTAGAGACGGGGTTTCACCATGTTGACCAGGATGGTCTCGATTTCTTGGCCTCGTGATCCACCCTCCTCGACCTCCCAAAGTGCTGGGATTACAGGCGTGAGCCACCGCGCCGGGCCCCTGATTCTAACTATTAGGAATGAAACTGCTATAGATATTTTTGTACAAATCTTTTTCCTGTAATTACTGGGTCATAGGCTAGATATGTGCTTAATTGTTCAAGAAACTGGTGATTTTCTAAAGTAGTTGTACTGTATGAAATACATACCCAACAGCACTGAATGAGAGTTCTAATTACATCTCATTCTCAGCAGAATTTGGTGTAATAACATTAGTCTTTCGAGGTGACATAAAAAAGTATACAGTTTATTGTAATTTTGATTTGCACTTTTCTGATGATTCATTATGTTGGATACTTTCATGTGATTCTTGGCAATTCATATACAGGCAGCCCTTGCTTTACACAGTAGTATAGGACTAAAAAACAATTATAGAAACTGAATTTGTGCAAAGTAATCTTAATAATCAATGCAGAAAATTATGATTGTTCTGTGACCTTCAAAAATTTTTGTTACAAAATTCAAAACTCTGTCAATTATAAATGTATGTAAAAATGAAAAACTAATAAAATCAATATTTATTTAGTATACTAATTTAAAACATTAGAAACAGATAATTTTGTATAAAAACTTATCAAGAATTTTTTTTTTCACTGTTTAGCTTATGTTATAGAGAGGGCATCTATTCTATGTTTCAGTGAATTGTTACACTCCTTCAAGGTTTAGATCAGTTTCCAATATTTTATCCTTTGCACTTTCAATATTCTGACACATCTGCAAGAGTTCTCCTAATGTGATTTTTTGTTGTTGTTGTTGCTGCTGTTTTTTACTTCCTTCAGGACATCATCCTCCATCCAATTCATCAGAACTACTTGCTCTAATTTCTGTCCATGATGGTGTTCACTAAATTGTCCTGGCTGCATATCTAAAGTTTCTTGAACAGTAGTGTCAACATTCCCATGGTCAGCCGTTTGTTCTAAAACTCAGTTTACGTTAGTTTCAAATTTCATTTCCAGCACTCTCACTTCTGTTGCTCTGCTACCATCTTTTTTAGCCAATATGTGTCACATGAGTTCATTGCTGAGCAACAAGGAGGCACATAGTTATACAATTTTCTGCCTGTGCAAGAACTGAATAATAAATGCACAATGATCAATCAATGACAGACTTTGAACAAAGTGATGTGATGTGTCACTGATTATAATGTGCATATGTTATTTGTTTAATGATTTTATGGATGAAAGAGCTAGAAGCAAAGTTTTCATATAAAATTTTGCATATAAATTATAAAATTTCTCAAAATTTCTTGAATTTGTTACAATTCAAACCCTGTTTTAAGAAGACAGGTATTATTTAACTAAACCATAATGACAAAAATTCAATAACTAACCCATAGTAACAAAACCATAGTAACAAAAATGCAAAAATTTACTGCATTTCTCTTGAATTGTTCGCATTTTAATATTGAGTAATAGTAGTTCTTTATATATTTTGGATACAATTCATTTTTACTTTTTAGAAAAGTTGATTTTTTATTATACTTTAAGTTCTGTGATACATGTACAGAATGTGCAAATTTGTTACATAAGTATACATGTGCCATGGTAGTTTACTGCACCTATCCACCCATCATCTACATTAGGTATTTCTCCTAATGCTATCCCTCCCCTACCCTCCCACCCCCTGACAGGCCCAGTGTGTGATGTTCCCCTTCCTGTGTCTATGTGTCACACTGTTCAACTCCCACTTATGAGTGAGACCATGCAGTGTTTGGTTTTCTGTTCTTGTGTTAGTTTGCTGAGAATTATGATTTTCAGCTTCATCCATAAGGGTGACATGAGCTCATCCTTTTTAATGGCTACATAGTATTCCATGGTGTATATGTGTCACATTTTGTTTATTCAGTCTATCATTGATGGGCATTTGGGTTGGTTCCAAGTCTTTGCTATTGTGAATAGTGCTGCAGTAAACATACATGTGCATGTGTCTTTTTAGTAGAATGATTTGTAATCCTTTGGGTATATACCCAGTAATGAGATTTCTGGCCCAAATGGTATTTCTGGTTCTAGATCCTTGAGGAATCACCATACTGTCTTCCACACTGCTTGAACTAATTTACACTCCCACCAACAGTGTAAGTGTTCCTATTTCTTCACATCTTCTCCAGCATCTGTTGCTTCCTGACTTTTTAATGATTTCCATTCTAACTGGTGTGAGATGGTATCTCACTGTGGTTTTCATTTGCATTTCTCTAATATATGTTTGTTGGCCAGTTAAATGTCTCCTTTTGAGAGGTGTCTGTTCATATCATTTACCCACTTTTTGATGGGGTTTCTTTTCTTGTAAATTTAAGTTCCTTGTAGATTCTGGATATTAGCCTTTTGTCAGATGGATGGATTGCAAAAATTTTCTCCCATTCTGTAGGTTGCCTGTTCACTCTGAAGACCCTTTCCTTTGCTGTCCACAAGCTGTGTAGTTTAATTAGATCCCATTTGTCAATTTTGGCTTTTGTTGCCATTGCTTTTGGTGTTATAGTCATGAAATGTTTGCCCATGCCTGTGTCCTGAATGTTATTGCCTAGGTTATCTTCTAGAGTTTTTATGGTTTTAGGTCTTATGTTTAAGTATTTAATCCATCTTGAGTTAATTTTTGTATAAAGTGTAAGGAAGCGGTCCAGTTTCAGTTTTCTGTATATGGCTAGCTCGTTTTCCCAACCCCACTTATTAAACAGGGAATCCTTTCCCCATTGCTGGTTTTTGTCATATTTGTCAAAGATCAGATGGTTGTAGATGTGTACCATTATTTCTGATGGCTCTGTTCTGGTCCATTGTTCTATATCTGTTTTGGCGCCAGTACCATGCTGTTTTAGTTACTGTAGTCTTGCAGTATAGTTTCAAGTCAGGTAGCATGATGTCAACTTTATTCTTTTTACTTAAGATTGTCTTGGCTATATGGGCTCTTTTTTGGTTCCATATGAAATTTAAGGTAGTTTTTCCCTAATTCTGTAAAGAAAGTCAATGGTAGCTTGATAGGGTATAGCAATGAATCTATAAATTACAGAGTCTTGCTCTGTCACCCAGGCTGGGGTGCAATGGCATGATCTGAGCTCACTGCAACCTCTACCTCCCAGGTTCAAGCGATTTTCCTGCCTCAGCCTCCTAAGTAGCTGGAATTATAGGTGCACGCCACCACAACTGGCTAATTTTTGTATTTTTAGTATAGCCAGGGTTTCACCATATTGGTCAGGCTGGTCTTGAACTCCTGACCTCATGGTCCACTTGCCTCAGCTTCCTGACATGCTTGAATTACAGGCATGAGCCACCGTGCCTGGCCTACTATACTTTATTAGAGATGTGTATAACAATTATTATCTTCCAGTCAATAGCTTGACTTTCTGTTTTCTTAATGGCATCTATGCATAAGCAGATGATTTTAATTTTGATGAAATCTAAATTAGCAACTTTTAAGCTCATTTTAGTACATTTTGTACCCTAATTTGAGATTGTGAAGAATTATCTGTTTTTTATTCTAGTAATGCTACAGTTTTAGCTTATACATTTGTATTTTTGATTCACCTTGAATTGTGGGTGTGTAGTATGAGAAGTGATTCAAAGTTCATTTTTTCATACATTTATCAAAACATTTAATAACTGTTTTTAAAATGCGTTTATTTCCTCATTTGAATTGCCTTGATAGTTTTGTCAATTACTTGACCCTATGAGCTTGAATCTATTTTCAGAATATGTTTTCTCCCATTGATTTATTTATCTGTGATTATAATAAAACCACCCTGTGTTGATAACTGTAGCTTTATTATAAGTCTTGAAATCAGTTTGTGTAAGTTCTACAAATGTGTTCTTTTTTCAAAATTGTTTTGGTTACTTTTGGTCTTTACATGTCCATATAAACTTTTAAATTATAATGATCTTATTAATTTTTACAAAAATGCCTGTGGCATTTTTATTGGGATTGCATCAGATCTATACATAGGTTTGGGAGAACTGACCTCTTATCAATGATTTATTAATGAATGTGTTATTATTTCTTCATTTTAAAAATCATTTATTTCTTACAGCAATGTTTTGCGGTTTTAAGTAAATGGATTTTGCATATCTTTTGTCAAAATTATTGGCGAGTATTTAATTTTTTAATGTTAATCTAAATAGAATTGATTTTAGTCATTAGTTTGATGCAAAATATGGAAATATAATGAATGTTCATTTTGACATTTTATCCTATGACTTTGCTAAATTTACTTCTTAATTCTAGGTTAAAAATATTTTAAAGAATGTTCTATATTAAAATTATTATTTTTCAATATTAAAGGTATTTTTATCTCTTTCTTAATTCAATGACTTTTTTGTTTGTTTTGCCTCATAGCATTGGCTAGACTTTCCAGTACAGTGTTAAACAGAAGTGATAAAAGCCAATATCCTTGTGTTGTTTCCAATTTCAGGGAGAAGGATTAGTTTTTCACCATTTTGCATGATATTGGCTGTAGACTTTCTGTAAATATCCTTTATTAAATTGAGAAAATTCTTTCATTTGTAGTTTGCTATGAGTATTTATTGTGAATGGTTGTTAAATTTTGCCACTTGATTCTGAATTTAAGGTGATTATTTCCTTTTTCTCTTTTATTATCTTACTGTGACAAGTTACTTAGTTTATTTTTGAATGTTAATTAAATTTACATTCCTGATTAAAACACACTTGATGAGATGCATTATTCTATTATATATGGCTGGATTTGATTTAGTAACATTTTGCTTAGGATTGTTGTATTTTTGTTCGGGATAGGTATTGTTCTATAATTTTCTTTCATTAAAATATTTTTTCTCAGATATTTACATCAAAGCGATACCACCCTAATATAAGTAGTTGTGGAATGATCTTTCCTTCTTTATTTTCACAGTTATTATTTCATCTTAAACTATTTGATAGAATTCACTAGTGAAACCATCTGAACCTGGAGTTTTCTATTATAGCATATTTTTTTATTACTTTGAGTTCTTTAATAAATACAGAACTATTCATACTTTCTTTTTTTAAAAAAAATTTACTTTAAGTTTTAGGATACATGTGCAGAATGTGCAGGTTTGTTACATAGGTATATATGTGCCATGGTGGTTTGCTGCACCTATTAACCCATCATACTTTCTATATCATTTTATGTAAGTTATGTTTCCAAGAAACTTGACCATTTTATTTAAAATGTTGAATTAATTGGCTCAACGTTTTTTGGAATCTGCAGTGATATTTTTTGTTTTATTCATGAAGTGAATTATGTTTTCTTTCTTTTTATATATCTTAATAAGTATTTATATAACCAACTTTTATATTGGTTAATGTTCTCTATTGTTTTTTTGTTTCCTGTTACATCAATTTCTGATCATTAAGATTTTCTTGCTTCTAAATATGTTGCCATAATGTTCTGTGTATTAGTTCCATGTGATTAATATCAGAACATCTGTATCATTACCACTTTTCAGCCTAATCATTCTGACAGTTATTGAGAAGGAAGTGATAAAATATTTAACTATGATTGTGAGTTCATTTCTTTCAATTCTGTCCAGTTTGCTTCATGTACTTTCAGTAAAAAAAAAAAGAAAAAGTTTTTTTTTTGTTGTTGTTTTTTTTTTTTGCGACGGAGTTTCGCTCTTGCTGCCCAGGCTGGAGTGCAATGGTGCGATCTCGGCTCACCACAACCTCCTTCTCCTGGGTTCAGACAATTCTCCTGCCTCAGCCTCCTGAGTAGCTGGGATTACAGGCACATGCCACCATGCCCAGCTGATTTTTTGTATTTTTAGTAGAGACGGGGTTTCACCATGTTGACCAGGATGGTCTCGATCTCTTGACCTCCTGATCCACCCGCCTCGGCCTCCCAAAGTGCTGGGATTACAGGCGTGAGCCGCCGCGCCCGGCCCAAGAAAAATATTTTTACTAAAAACATGCATATTTGTGAATGTTATATTTTCCTAATTAACTAATCCCTTAATCACCATAAACTACCCCTTTTATCTTTGGGGACACTCCTTGTATTAAAGCTTTTTTGTCTGTTATTAACATAGCATATGTTCTTTTGTTTTTGGTTTGCATCATATATTTCTATCCTTACTTTTGAATTATTTGTATTGTATTTAAACTGTGTCTGGTGGACACAAAGTACATCTCTTGTGAACAACATATAATTAGGTCTTTAATCCTGTCTGACAACCTCTGATTTTAAAATGGATTATTTAATTCATTTAGATTTAAAGTTATTATTAATTTGGTTGACTTTGGATCTACCATTTTCTTTTTGTTTTCTGTATATCCTGTCTCTTATTTTTATTTCCTCTGTTCTTGCTTTCTTTCTTGCATTCTACTGAGTTACCTATTTATTTTTAGCATTATATTTTAATTCCTCTATTGGACTTTTAGCAATGTTTCTTTGTACAAGGGACTACAATATGATTCCTTGGCTTATTATAACTGCTTAATTTATGTAACTGAGAATAAAATACATGAAATTTGCAAAAGTATTCCCATGTATTTCTCTGTAGTTTGTGCCATTATTGTTATATTTGTTGTGCTTACTTAGTGTTATAAGTACAACAAATATAACAATAATGGCACAAACTACAGCATTATAAGTACTTAACACAAACTACAAGTTATAAGTACTTAACAAGTTGACAGCTGTATATATTAATGTGTGTGTGTGTGTGTGTGTGTGTGTGTGTGTACACTCGGTTTTTCATCTGCTGCTTTCTACTGTGCTTCTTGGATTCTCCGTCATATACACATAATTAAAATATTAGGCAAGGATTTAAGGGGAGTTTAGTCCTAAACTTTGGGTCTAAGTTTTCTGTTTCCAACTACTTTAGCAGCCTCATACTTTATTCTCTGACACCTCGAGCCAATAGCTATGTTTTTTGTTTTTGTTTTTGTTTTGTCTTTTCCAAGTTCCTACATGTTATCTGCTGAATAGATTGATATAAGCTATCACCAAATTAGAGTTCCCCAAGCTGGAATGTTTGTTACAAATTCTTAGCTGCTTTTGCAAAATTTTTGCCCAAAATGTGAATCTGAGCTCCTTTCATGACTGTTATAAAGATGACTAGTCACACTGAACACTTTAGTGTATATTAGCCTTAATGACACTTGGTGATGGGTACACAGAAGAGGAGTTTATATTGCAATAATATATATGACTTCAAATTGATTATTAGACATTTTTATTCTTAAAAATCTTTTGGGCCAGGTGTGGTGACTCACACCTGTAATCAAGAGCCTTGAAGGCTGATGTGGGAGGATTACTTGAGCCCAGGAGTTAGATAACAGCCTTGGCAACATAGTGAGATCCCATTAGTACAAAACATTTTAAAAGATTAGCATAGAGTGGTGGTGTGTGCCTGTAGTCCCAGCTACTCAGGAGGCTGAGGCAAAGGATTGCTTAAGCCCAGATGCTTAACATTACAGTGAGCTATGATGGCACCATTGCACTCCAGTCTGGGCAACAGAATGGTGCCCTCACACCTGTAATCCCAGAACTTTGAAAGGCTGAGGTGGGTGGATCATGAGGTAAGGAGTTTGAGAACAGCCTGGCCAACATAGTGAAACCCCGTCTCTACTAAATATACAAAATTAGCCAGGCATGGCGGTAGGCACCTGTAATTCCAGCTACTCAGGAGGCTGAGGCGGGAGAATTACTTGAAACCGAGAGGCAGAGGTTGTAGTGAGTTGAGATTACAACATAGTACTCCAGCCTGGGCGACGAGAGTGAAACTCTGTCTTAAAAAAAAAAAAAAGAAAGAAAAAACTTTTGCCAATCAAAGAGTTTTCTTTTTGTTTCTTTATACCACTGAAGCCCATGTCTCCAACCTCACACTATTCTTTGAACCTTTCTTCTCTATTGATCGTTTCTCCTTCCATTTCTTCCTTCTCTCTCACTTTCTCACATGGGATCCCTGAAAAAATCCCAATTCTTTATCCTTTCTTCTGGATATTTTCCCAAAGCTTAGATTCAGCACTCCTCATGTATATTTTAATTGGTAAGTTTTTATTTAGAGCCACAGTTTTTTTTTTTTTTTTTTGACGGAGTCTTGCTCTGTCACCCAGGCTGGGGAGTGCAGTGGCACATTCTCAGCTCACTGCAACCTCCTTCTCCTGGGTTCAAGCAATTCTCCTGCCTCCGCCTCTTGAACACCCAGTGAAGGAGGAACTACAGGGGCCCACCACCACACCCAGCTAATTTTTATATTTTTAGTAGAGACAGGGTTTCACCATGTTGGGTAGGCTATTCTTGAACTCCTGACCTCAGGAGATCCACCTGCTTTAGCCTCCCAAAGTGTTAGGATTATAGAGGCATGAGCCACCGCATTTAGCTTGCCACCATTTTTAGAAGAGAAAAAAAGTTGTTGTAAGTAACATTCAATTATATTCAACATTTGATGGAACTCGTGTTTTTGAAATCTGTCCATCCATCCATCCATCCATCCATTGATTTGTTCACTTACTCACATTTTTGCTAAGCAAATATCAATGTGTGCCAGGCATTATATGCTTACCTGTTTCTTCTGACCTTCTTTTCCTTTCTACTTCACTGTACATTAACCATTGATATAGACTCAATTCTTCATTTCTGGTGTTTTGATAATGTGAGTACTCCTTTCAAATATTCATTCACTCTCATGATTTCAATTACTTATAGATACAGATATTCTCCCAAATTCATTTCACCTGACAGTTATGCTAACACAAACCTCTCCTGTGATAACTCTATTTATCCTGCTAACAAGATATGAAACTAACATTTTATTTCCTCATACTCGTCCGTGGGTAAATCTCCACAAACTAGTATGTCTTTCTAATTTCATCACTCTCAATGGGTCTATTTAGTCTCCAGGTGTTATAGGAGTGATCTTAATAGATAATTAAGTCTGCTTTCTAATTACTCGTCTAATAACTGTTTCAGATAAACTATGTAAAATCAAAGTTGTTATTTTTGATAGGTATTTTCATGAGATGACTTACTGCATGCAGCTGTCAAAACTAATGAATCTATAAATCAAGCCAACTAATTTTGCCTTTGTATTAGTCTGTCCTCACACTGCTATGAAGAAATACCTGCGACTGGGTAATTTATAATGGAAAGAGGTTTAGTTGACTCAGTTCAGCATGGCTTGGGAGGCCTCAGGAAACTTACAATCATAGCAGAAAGGGAGGCAAACACCTCCTTCTTCACATGGCAGCGGCAAGGAGAAGTATAAATGCCCAGTGAAGGGGGAGGCCCCTTATAAAACCATCATATGTCATGAAAACTAACTCACTAACATGAGAACAGGATGGGGGAACCCCCCCCTCCATGATTCAATTATCTCTACTTTGTCCTCCCCATGACACATGGGGATTATGGGAATTACAGTTCAAGATGAGATTTGGGTGGGGACACAGCCAAACCATATTAGTCTCCAAACAGAGTATGTATAACTACATGTCTAAATTATTTTCTTTGTAATGGCCTCTAAAAAATAACTTTTTCTTCAGAAGTTTTATTGAAATATTTTTTAAAGGTAAGTGTTTAACAATACATGGTTTAAAGACTAAAATTATTACAGCTATGGTTTATAGAATGTTGGGCCCAAATTGTCCAACTATACATGCATTGGAACAGATACAAAACAATTTTAAAATATGTTACTCCTATTTCATGTAAATTGAATACATTTATATTGTAAGATTATTTAATTTGGCACATTGGTATGAATGTGTCAGTCCATATTCTCAGCTTTGTAGTAGCACTGAAAATCACGTTTGTGTTTTATCACTTGATAAATACTGCATAATTTCTCTGGATTAAGCCAGGCTACAAGAGAGAGATGCAAATGAACTGTATACTTACAAACTCTGAAGAAATAGTTTGACTAAAACATATTTGAGAATTATTCCACCTACCTACCCTGAGTGACATTGTAAGAATGGGAAAAATTAAACATACTTAGTATTTACCATGTATTGATGTTGCTGAAGACATTGCTTATTAAATTATGGTATCCTCTTTATGGGGTTTTTCAGAATAAATGTATCTTTGATTTCAGTACCAGAGTTTATTGTACTTTTTGTTCATTTAATTTATCTTTATTTGTGGTAACAAAGATTTACAATCTTGATTTTCCCTTTATTTATTTGTTATGAATAATCAAATTTATAATTTACGTCTAAGAAGTCTAAAGTATGTATTTTGTCAGTTAACCTAATTCCTGGGTTCATTCCATTTGTTTTACCCATATTTTCTCTGTGCTCAATATATCATCACATTCTGTCAATATTTCTTTGCATTTTTCTTTAGCTCTAGTCCTAATTATTCTTAACCTAACAGATCATTGTAATCTATGTTGCACTTTTTATGTAAAGTATCTAACCAGTTTTTATCAAATTTGCCTATTCCTAATAACAAGTGATATGAAGACTCAGACTTTAAGTTTACATGTCACTAATTAATCTCTGTCAGTTGTTTCTCTATTGCCTACTGTAGTCTAAACTGCCTACCTAAACTGCTTTCAAACTTTTACGCCTTTCAGTAACACCAAACCTGATAATCCCCCACACTTTTTTCTTATTACTGCCCTAGTTAGACTATTTTCCTTCAGCCTAAGATACTTTCCAGTCTTTGACAAACATTTTGTTGCCATTTATATATCTCTCTCCAAACTCAACTTACTTAAACATTTTTTTCACATCTTCATTAATCCTCAATTGTTCCTACAAATTACAGCTCCCAGATCTTCTTCTTTTTCCTATTGCCTTTACCTCTTTGTAGTTATTTCCATTAACTAAAATATTTTCATCTATGTGTGAAAAGGTGCTTATACTTTGACTTGTAACCTGTCCACATCATTCAATGTGAATGTCCAATAGATGCTATTGAGTAAATTCAAGTTAATTCAAAATGTATATCTGGTATGCTGAAATTTGCTTTGCACTTGACTTTGGAGGTATTTAAATTTTTACAATGATTTATACTATGTTAGTGTTAGCAAATTTTACTTTTATTTGTGTAGGTTTCAATTATGTATCTGTATGATGTGTTTCAAAAGGATAGATTATATAAAATTCTAGAGACAAAAATATTCTTAATAAACTTAGGATGATTGGATTGATAATTTTGTATGTTTTATAAATACAATTCATAAATATAACTTTTCAGACATCTGTTTTGCTTAAAAGAGAGTACATCTGTTCCTGAGAATAAAAATATGTAGTCATAAATAAAGAACTTAAACTTGGTCATTCAAGTTAGTGTACTTATCCAGGTCAATGAGAAGTCAGTACAAACTACCTTCACAATCCTATCCGGAGAGTTTGGCAATTTCCAATAATTGATATTCAGAAGTTTACAGAGTTAAATTTTATACACATTTTCATCTTCTAAATAGAATTTACTAAATAGTCACTAAAAACTCTCATGCATTTAAACCTATAATAAATATTGCTTATTTAGATCTATAGGCCCTAATTTCAACTGTGATGAAAGTATTTTACTGATAAGAATAATTTATGAATAAAAATGTAATTTACTGAGTACCTTGGCAGTTAATGTTGATCGCTTCATCACAGTTCAGTCATGTTTAGAAAATCTAAGCAAGCTGTGTGATTACTCCAGGAAGCATGGAATGATGTGTTCAAATTAGTACCATCTGTGGACAGAAAAAGTTTGAGGTTTTTAGTCATTCTTAAAGAATGGAAATCTGATTCTCCATGCTGAAATGAGTGTAATCCTTTTTGTATCTGTAATTCAATAGGGCAGTTGCCTTGAAATAGTCTAGTTCAACACACAGTTCATCAAAGAGAAGATACTGGATATAAATGAGGGTTACTACTGGTCACTTATGAATACTTCTGAGGTAGCCTTGTTTAAAAATTTGTCTATAAGTTATACAATATATTTGGCCTCAGATCATATTCATTTCTGGTTTATCTTTCTAAATACTTTTAAGTAAAAATGTGGACTAGATTTTGTACCACGTGGAAACAGAAGGCTGTTTCAATGAACCATCACTTATTTCCACAGTCAACAAACACTTACTGAGTGACTGTATGTTCCAGTGTCCCATCACTGTGCCTGTCATATACTAGGAGGCTGAATATATCATTATGCTTCCCATAGCCAGGCTACAAATAACTCTTGCTGGGATTTTTATGGTTTTCTTTTCAATACATTTTTTTTCTCTGAAAACTTAATTGGAGAATACTAGAGTCTGCAAATTAATATTAATCTGCTGAAAATTTTTACTATGTAGCAAAATTTGTTAGTAACAATCACTAGCTATCCTAAAATCTGAACATCGGAGGAAAAAATAGTTGGTCACAGTCATCCCTCCAGTTAGGATCAGGAAAGGGCAGCCTCCTCTGCCTACTGTAGTTCAACAGCTAGTGAATATTTTCCTCCCACTTCCAGGGGTTTAGCAAACTCTAGGGAAAGAAAATTGAAACATGGGAAATGTGACCAGTGGTAGATCTAAAAATAAATAAATAAATAAAAGAAGGAAAATATTTGAACCATACTTCCTGATTCTCATGGGGAAAGAGCAGAGTGTAAGATTTTAATGAAATATAAAACTTTTCAAGGCCAGGCCCCATGGAGCATGCCTGTGATCCCAGCACTCTGGGAGACTGAGGCAGATGGATCAGTTGAGCCCAGGAGTTCAAGACCAGCCTCGGTAACATGGCAAAACTCCATCTCTACAAAAAGTACAAAATCAGCTGAGTGTGATGGCACACACCTGTGGTTCCAGCTACCCAAGAGTCTGGGCTGGGAGGATCACATGAGCCTGGGAAGTTGAGGTTGCAATGAGCCATCATTGTGTCACTGAACTCCAGCCTCAGCAACAGAGTGAGACTCTGTCTCAAGAAAAAAAAAAAAAAAAAAAAAAAAAAAAGTAAAAATTTCTACATAGCAAAAACAATTAACAGCAAAATAAAAAGGCAAATAACAGATTTGGAAAATATATCTTCATCAAGTATCACAAAAAGGTTATATTAAAGGCTGAAGTAAATAAATAGCAAAGCCATCTATCCAATAGAAAAAAATAGTAGTAAAGAATACAAATGATAGTTTATAGAAAAGTAAATTAAAGCAAGAGAAGTACAAATAAGCTTCACATTGAAATATAATTTTCCCCTCTGAAACTTTTACTGCATACTCTGTTGGCAAGTGTGTTGGGCACTCTCATGCATGTTGGCAGGAGTAGGTATTGGTACAACCTTTTTGGAGTGTGATGTAGCAATGCTACCAATATGCGTATGTTTTACCTAGCAACGATTATCCCACAGATTTGCTCCCATATACCTGTGGAATATGAAAGCATAGGCTTATACATTATAGCTTGTTTATTGTACATATTGGACACAGCTTAATATCCTTTCATAGGGCCTGTTAAAATCAAGTTTGATATATCCATTTCAGTGTGCTTACTCCATACAACTCAAAACACTAAAGAAAAAGGCAAAACATATCCAAAGCATATATATAGTGACCCTAAATCCCAGTTTCCAGGACAGTCTGGGTTTATGCTTGTTGTCCTGGCATTCCATCCAATAGACATTGCACCTGTCTGTATAACAAATGATTTGCTGCAATGGAGTGAATGTTTATATCCCTTGCAAAATTTATATATTGAGATCCTAACTATCTGTGTGATGGTATTGGAAGGTAAGGCCTTTGAGAGGTAATTAGGTCATGAGGGTAGAGCCCTCATGAATGGAATTAATGCCCTTATAAAAAGACTGCAGAGAGCTCTTTTGCCCTCTTTCTGCTATACAAGGACACAGCAAGAAGCCAGAAGTCTGGAATCAAGAAGCTGGTTCTTACCTGAACTCCACCATGCTGGCACCCTGATCTCTGACTTTCAGTTTCAGAAGGATGAGAAATAAATTTCTATTGTTTGCAAATCACTCAGTCTATAGTAACTTGCTACAGCAGCCCAAACTAACTAAGACAATCACTCTGGGTATACTCTTTGGAAGTAAGGGAAGGGACTGGCATGAGGAAGGGAGTGGAATATGAGTTTAGATGAAGAGAAAGGGAAGGCTGCACTCCAGCCTGGGCAACAGAGTGAGACCTTGACTGAAAAAAAAAAAAAGTATCCCACTGTATTTCAGATAAAGCTAAAAATCATACATTTGATTTAAAGGCTCAGTGTAATGTGATTCCACCTACATCACCTACTTTCTTTCTTCCCATTTGTCTCCTTCTAGATTCAGCAACCTTCATTAAATGTTTTCAATGTGTGATGCTCTCTTCTTCTTCAGGGTCTTAACATCTTCACACATCCTGATACTTTTTATCTGTGAAGCTTCTTCTTATCCTTCAGATCTCTAACTAAATTATCCTTCATCAGGAAAACTAAATAAAGTCCCCTGTTACAACCTTGATTCATTTGCTCACATTCAAAAAATATTTATTGAATCACTATTTTGTTTCATGCAGTAGTCTGGACTCTGAGAGACACAATCTGATATGTACATTGACATTTTATATGTATATAACCTATAAATAAACATATTTTGGATAATTTTTTAATATTTTTATTGAGATGGATGCAGAAGCAAAACCTTTCTCAATCTTTTATATAGAATGTTGGGGTGATGTGGAGGTGAAAGTGGATTAGGCTACTTTGGGGTGGGTTTTCAGGGCAGAGCTAAGATTTATAGGAAAGTAAATATCAGTTCAAAATAATTCAGGCTGTACAAACAGAGCTATCTGAAAATAAATTTTAAAATAAACTCCCCGTAAGGTGTTGAGTTTCCCCTTGCTCTATATACGTAAGCAGAGGCTGGTTAAGTAGTGATAGCTCATTTTGTAGGGGGAGGTTGTATTGGTCTTCTATTGCTGTGTAACAAATTTTCACAAACTTTGTGGCTTCAAACAATACCCATTTATTAGCTCATGGTTCTGTAGGTCAGAAGTCCAGGGCATGCTGTGCCTAGGTTCTCTACTTAGTCTCGCAAGCTAAAGTCAAGTTGTTAGTCAACATTTTCTTGTGTAACTTAGAGTCCTCTCCCAAGGTTATGGCAAAATTTAGTTCCTTACAGTCATCGGACTGAGGGCCCCTTTCCTGGCTGGCTTTTAGCTAAGAGCTGCTCTCAGCTCCTAAAGATGTTCTGTGTTCTTTATTATGCAGCTCCCTCCTTCTTCAAAGCCAGCAATGGAGAAATTTTTGTACATTGAATCCATCTCTTTAAATCTTTGACTTCCTTTTCTGCAAACAGCCAAAAATACTATTCTGCTTTTAGAGGGCTCAGGTTATAAGGTCAGGTCCATTGAATAGTTCTCTATTTTAAAGTAAACTCATTATGATTCTTAGTTACAGCAGCAACATAGCTTTCCATCTGTACCTAGATCAGGGTTTGGTTGAGTAAGTGGAAGAATCTGTTTGTATAGGGACTGAGAATCTTGAGGGGTATCTGCAGACACAAAGGTCAGACAAAGAGACAAGCTGACCAAGATGATCTCTCAATTTCAAATTCTGAGATTCTGTGACTTTCTCATTTATTTGCCTGTTCTTATGGATTCAGTCGCCAAAATATATCTTTAAAGCTTCTTTCCTGTTGCTATCATCTAATTGGGTCTTTCCTGGACAAATCAAGTAGTCTCTGAATTTCTCCCTTTTCCTGTTTTGCAATTACCAGACTGGACTTGATAAAATGTACCTCTGGACATACTGTGACTTTTTTATAGCTTTCCATTGCCTGACAAGCTATCTATAGTGTCTTCTGACACAGTAAGTCCCCAAACTATTGTACAGCCTTTCTGTTATTGCCAGCATGAATTATAAGCTGCAATTAAACTTGTCTTAGCTCACCCTCTCTTCTATGATCTCCACTTCTATAATCATTGAAATTCCATCTCACATACCATCTCTTCTCTAAAGACATTTTCTGCACACCCAAGTCAATCAAACGTATCTGATTTATGTTTGAATATTTTGAAAATGTATCTTATTTTCGGATGATCCAAGTTCAAATTTAGTGACTGAGGGATTTGAAAAAATTATGAAAATTCTACTTTTTAGCCAATTCTAAAACTTCTTCCTCTAAAAATGTACATTTTTTTTTCCTAAAGATAGTGTTTTCTCTAATTGCTTTTCTTCATGATAGGTAAAAGTAAAACAGAATGTGTTGTAAATAGTTTGACAAATGCTCTGTCTTACTACTACTTTTAATGTTAATGTTCAATTAAATGTAGTAAGATTTGATAATAAGTATTAATATTTAAAAGCAAAGTAATTGAATCTGATCATAAGATTTTAAGTAATCTAATAACTGTCTTCCATTGCTTTATAACTTCTCTTATGTTTTGGTAAATATATATATATATGTATATATATACATATATATGTAGTATATGAGCAGTAGATATATAAATAATTAGATAGAAATTTATGGTGAAATCCAAAATCGTAACTGAAGTCCAGACCTCTCTACAGAATCCAGACTCAAGCACCTGTCTAGTATTTGATATCTCCTTCTGGGTGTCTGAGAGGAATTTCAAACTTAACCTACTCAAAAGAACTGTTAATCTTCCTCCCCAAAGCTTATCTTTCTCACAATCACAAGTATCTTGGTTGATAGTGACTTCATCTTTTTATTTGCTCAATCCAAAAACCTTAGAGCATTTTTATCCGTCTTTCTCTGATATTTTACATACCACACATCAGCAAACCCTGCCAGCTCTCCTTCACATTATATTCAGGATTTGATTGTTTCTCCTCCCTTCTGCTGCTACCAGCTTGGACCAGGCCACTGTGATCTCTTGTGTTGACATTGCAGTAACCTGCTAATTACTCTCCTTGTTTCCAGCCTTGTTACCTTTCAGTCTGTTCCAAACACAGTAGCTAGAGTTATTCTGTGAAAGAGAGAGCCTGTCACTTCTCTGGTCAAATTAAAGCCATGACAATGTCCTTTAGTGTCATATACTGGTAGCTTCTACCAGCACTCAGGCCTTCTTGTTATTCTCCAAATATACCAGGCATGCCTCCAACTGTACAGTTTCCTCTGCTGCAAATTTCTCTTTCTGAAATATTCACATGGGTAGGTTCCCTACCTACATATGGAACTTAGTATCTTCTAATTTCTTCTCTGACTACCTAGTTTAAAATTTCAATATCCCTGAAACTCTCCTTATTCCCATTCTTTTTTTCTCCATAACACTGATCATCATCCAAAACACTATACAGTTGGCCCTCCGAATTCTTGTGTTCTGCACCCATAGATTCAATCCACTACAGATGAAAAATATACAAAATCAAAATGTATCTGTACCCAACATGTCCAGACATTTATTTCTTGGCATTAATCCCTAAACAGTACAGCAACTATTTATAAAGCATTTACATTGTGTTGGGTATTATAAATAACCTAGAGATTATTTGAATTATATGAGATGTGCATAATTTATATGTAAATACTATATCATTTTATATAAGGAACTTTAACATCTTCTGATTTTGTTCTCTGTGGAAGTTCTGGGAACCAGTCCCCTGCAGATACCAAAGGTGGCTATGTACAATACTTATTTATACTTTTATTGTTTACAGCTCCCCTGAATGTAAATCTCTTAGAGGTAGGAATTTTTGTCTGTGTTATTCATTGTATTTTCAGCACCTACAATCCCACCTGTACATATATGATGTTCTTAGACATTTATTGAATGTTGAATTAATGTATCTGTAGAAATCAATGAGTTTTCTAAATATTTATTAATTTTCTTATTTTTAAATGTGAATATTAACATTCAGTTTGCATTAATTATGTAATTTTCACATGTCATCATTTTGATTCTCTTTATCTCCATCTTCTTAACAAGGGTCCTTGAAGATATATAAAGAAAGGCATGGTTGAGAAAAGTTCCAATACCACTTATTTCATTGCTCTTTCATATTTCTAACCATAGCATGCTTATATTACTTGCCCAATAAACTGTCTCTTGAAAACAGGACATGAATTCCTACCACCAGGCTCAGAACCTGACACATGATATGCATTTGACAAACCAGTAGTTAGTATGAAAGCAAATAAATGACTCCAAGTAGGATCATGTGTTAATTCTAAATATACATGAGCTAAAACTTTAAAAAGATGAATTACATACATTAGAATTGTCAGTAATATTGTTTATTTAAAATTGTTTTATAATCAACATTTACTAGATATAAGATATGCTTGTGTTTATTTAGACATTTAAATACATAAATATCTTCCCTTGGAACCGAAAATTACAAACACATACTATAGCTAGGGAAGTACTTAGGATGATATGAACATACAGTTTTCCTTTGTAACGTTAAATATTTCTATTTGAAGCCAAAGTTTGTTTATATAAGCCACTTATAATTAAATTTGGGAGAAAAATCAGGAATTAATAAATTACAATTATTTTGTCCTCTACCTTTTTAAAATGGTGGTCTGGAAAGCAACACTTTAAGGTTCTTCTCATTAAGTGTGGGGATAATTAATCTAAGTGCTGTAGTAATTTGACAGATCTCTACTAGGTGCTCCATAATAGAATTCTATTCTTTCTTCTGTTTATAAAGTGTTCGGTAATTATAACTGCTTTCAATTTTTTCCTTTAATTTTTAGTTCCCAGTGTTCCCACAAATATTGCTTTTTCTGATGTTCAGTCAACTAGTGCAACATTGACATGGATAAGACCTGACACTATCTTTGGCTACTTTCAAAATTACAAAATTACCACTCAACTTCGTGCTCAAAAATGCAAAGAATGGGAATCCGAAGAATGTGTTGAATATCAAAAAATTCAATACCTCTATGAAGCTAACTTAACTGAAGAGACAGTATATGGATTAAAGAAATTTAGATGGTATAGATTCCAAGTGGCTGCCAGCACCAATGCTGGCTATGGCAATGCTTCAAACTGGATTTCTACACAAACTCTGCCTGGCCGTGAGTATTGTTCTGACACATACATACTGATTTCTGTTATATTCTGTATCTGTCTATAAATTATGCTTTATACTTAATCAAATTATATGTAAAATCACTGAACATAGAAATAACTGAGGACACTAACATATATAACAACACGTTTATTTTTAATTTAATTGAAACCCAATGAGAAATTCAATGATAATCATTATCAGGGCTTTTCTCAAACTCCCAAAGTTGTGCCAAGGTCCTAGAACATCATGTTGCAACACTACATTGTGGGAAGCTTCTCTGATGGTCTACCATTAAGCCATACTGATTATCATCTAATGCCTTTGACCCATGCTCACATTTTTCTTTCATATTTGGAGGCTCTGCTGCTTTTAAGCTTGACTTTACAACCTTTTCAGTGACTTCAAACTTGTGTATACACACATGTGACCATGGTAACCCTGACTGATCTGTCTGCAAGTAGTTTTTCAGCTTGCGTTTTTCAACTGCACAAAATCCTGAGGCAAAGAAATATCAAGTGTTTAACTCCCAGGTTGAGATAGCAAGGAGAAAAAAATACAGAGGAAAACTACAAATACTCAAAATTATTTTACCATATAAACATCTTTCAGGGCTTTAAATGCTTTTCTATTCAAACTACTCAATGTATAGGTAAAGATTGCTCTTGCAACTTAGGTTTTGTGTTTATAACTAACTAGTTGCCCTGCTTGCTCAGATAGAATCAGTAACCATAATTAAGTAAATAAATTTCTATTCCTTATCCTGAACTCTGTCTACATAGAATTGTAATGGTTTCTATGCAGCATAAATAAGTTGCAAGTCAAGCCCTACAAACCAGAGCTCTGGGGAATGGCTGCATTCTCTGAAATGCCATTTCTGCCCCAGCCCTCCAGAGCATATTTCAGGTTTGCTAGGTCACCCATCTCATATAAGCCCTTCAGATACAGACCTTATGTTATCATCTTCCTGTCTTGACTGAAACTCAAAAGGTAATTCCTTTCAAATCCAAATCACGTTTTCTTAAACATTTTTGATACTTATTAGTAAAGTAGTATACCTGCACGCACACACACACACACACACACACACACACACAGACTTTCAGTGACAAATACCATGTTAGGCACTTACAGACAGTGAAATAAACTTTGATCTAGAGGCTTTATTTTCTAGGCCACCAATTGTGTCTCTTGTTACAATTTCCCAGAGTATCTGGCATAATGTTTGTAACAGTAAATGTCCAATAAATCTTTGTTCATGTAATTCAACATTTGAGGTAAAACTCTGACAACAGTCAGTGACACAATCGTCCAACCCTTTCTCTCTTTGGCACTTTGACACTTGGTTTCTGTAATGTCTGCCCTTCTGGTTTTTATCCTGCCTTCTTAGTAGCTTTTTCTCAGTCCTCTTTGCTGAATTATTCTCAGCAAATAATTCTAAATGTAAGCATTGGAGAGACCAGAGAGCTATACTTGGCCCTTTCTATTCTTCATCAACATACAACCCCGAGGAGATTTTACCTTAAGTGCCTTTATTCTGGTCTATGGCTTTGAAGTATACTTACATCCTGATTATTCTCAAATTCTATTTCCAGTCCTGAATGCTGCCTAGAACTCCAGATCAGTATATCTACCTTATCAACTAATCTCTGGGCCTGTGTGTTGAATATAATTATCTAATTAACATGACCAAACACCAAACCTTCTCATATCATTATTTATCTGTTGCAGAAAACAAAAATCTAGGCACTGTTCCTTTTCTCCTCAATCCTGCCAATGATTCATTTCAACCACACCATCTAAACAAATCCCTCTGTTTGTGTTACTATTACGTTAGTCCAGTCCTTCATTACTGCTCCCACGGCACTAGCCTAACTAGCCTCCTACACTGCCAGACTAGTCTTTTTCAACCTAAAGCAGATGATGACACTTTCTTGCTTATAGCTATCCAATGAACTCCCATGGCTTTTAGAATAAACTTTACATTTCTTAACATAGTTAACAAGCCCTATATGACCTGGCTCTTACCTTAAACTTTAACATTTTTTATATCACTTTCTGCCTTACCATTGTCTTCCACTCATACTAGACATTTTTGTTGCTTACACAAAATAAATTCTTAGAACGTATATCTTTGCATTCCCTGTTTCTTTTGATTAGAATGTTCTACCGCCTTCTTCACATGAGCAGATTCTTATGATATAGATCTCTACTTAAATTATGCCTGCTCAGAATGAATGAATTTCCCTGACCACTCAATCTAAAAATAGCCTTGCAGTAATCTTCTATAATATTATTTTATTTTTATTATTTATTAAAATAAAATAAAAATAATTATTTAAATATAATTATTTATTATAATTATAATTATTATTTATTTATTATTATAATTATTTATTATTTTATTTATTTACTTATAATATAATTATTATTATTATAATTATTTAGATTATATTTAAATACAATTATTTTATTTCTAATTATATGATCATTTTTATTTACTTGTACTTAGGGTCTGCCTTCATCATTGCTGTTGCCTCTTTCTTTCTTTCTTTCTTCTTTCTTTCTTTCTTTCTTTCTTTCTTTCTTTCTTTCTTCTTTCTTTCTTTCTCTCACTCTCTTCCTCCATCCCTCTCTCTTTCTTTCTTTCCTTCCTTTTTTCTTTCTTTCTTTCTTTTCTCTCTTTCTCTGTTTTTTTTTTTTTTTTTTTTTTTTTTTTTTTGGTGACAGAATCTCACTCCTTCACCCAGGCTGGAGTGCAGGGACACAATCACAGTTCACTACAGCCTCCACCTGCTGGCTCAAGCAATCCTCCCACCTCAGGCTCCCAAGTAGCCAAGAATACAAGCACATGCCACTGTGCCTGGCTAATTTTTAAAAAAAATTTTTGATAGAAATGAGGTCGCACTATGTTGCCCAAACTGGTCTTGAACTCTTGGTCTCAAGCGATCCTCCTGCTCTGGCCTCCCAAAGTGCTGAGATTACAGGCGTGAGCCACCATGCCATGCATATTTTCTTATTGTCTAGAATAATTCCCAATACTAGTAGATACTCTATAAATATTCCCTGAATGAGGGAAATTTGATTGAGTAAGTTTTAGTGGGTAGGACAAAATATCATCATCCAGTGCAGGTGATGATAAGAATGATGATGCTATAACAAAGAACGCAAAAATATGGAAAATATTCAGTTTACTTTCGGGTTAGTTAATAGGTATGGTTATTTTGAACCTTCAGATTTTGTCAAGAAATAGCTATTCTAATGTAACCAGAAAACAGAAATAAGTAAGTGCTCAGAGATTAGAACCAAATACATTAGTAGCCTAGAGCCGGCTTGTAGACAGCTGATTTGTAACCTTTGGTTAAAATATGCCTGTGCCTTTGTGCCTACTGCCACTAAGGGTTCCCATTCTGAGTATCTCACTTGGGGAGTACCTGCTTCTAATTACTGCATTGAGCCAGGAAGTGAACTTTTTAAATGCATAGTCTCTTGCAAGCGCACTTGACACTATTATAAAAGATGTTTAATTAGCATAAAACAACATATAACATGATCAGTTCAGAAGTTGGTAAATGAAACTGAAAAGCTGGATTTCTAAATAATCCTACGTTCTCAAGTCTTTCCATTTGAATGTCATTTTTTCCACCCTATTTTCTTCACTTCTTACCCACTTTTGAGGTCTATGGCCATATTTTATTTCCAGGAAACACAGGGAAAATGGACTTTCTACCACTGTGCTTAGGAGAGAAAGGTGAAAAGATTTATATTTTTCAACTGTGTGATAACATTTGATTGTATTTTCAAAATTCATAGCTTTTCAACCATGTCATATGTGGATGAGGATAATTGTTTAAGTTTTGACAATGAGTTGGTTACTCTTCTTTTAGTTTCAGGAATGGAGGAATTTTTTGCTTCCAATGGAAGAGAAGACATTTTACTAATGATAAATATTGTACATTTGAATTTCCACATTTCATAATTATACATCAGAATAAAAGTTCTACTTATTATATTAAGTCAGGAAGAGATAATATGAGATTACATTTAATACTAAAGACAAAAACCCACTGCATATATTATTGCAACATAATATATATGGTGAAGTAACATGATAGAATAAAAGAAATTATAACAGTTAAGTAACAAAAGTCTTGAAGAGCAATAATACTTTTCATAATAAAAATAAGGCATTCATAGATGTTGCTTCTGCATGCCAAAGTTGAAAATATGGGCATTTTGCAAACTCAAAAATTCTAGATGAAGAAAATTAATGTTTTGTATTATTTATAATTGAATCAAAAAAGTGGTATGGGTCACCTGGTAGCTCATGTCTGTAATCCCACCACTTTGGGAGGCTGACGTGGGCAGATCGTTTGAGGTCAGGAATTTGAAACCAGCCTGGCCAACATGGTAAAACCCTGTCTCTTCTAAAAATACAAAAAAAATTAGCTGGGCATGGTGGTGCATACCTGCAACCCCAGCTACTTGGAAGGCTTTGAGGCAGGAGAAACGCTTGAAGCCAGGAGGTGGAGGTTGCAATAAGCTGAGATTATACCACTACCCTCTAGCCTGGGTGACAAAGCCAGACTCCGTCTCAGGAAAAAAAAAAAAAAAAAAAAAAAAAAAAAGTGGTATGTTGTTTTGTGATAGAGGATAAAATAACAATTCTTTCTCTGAATTAGAGAAAAGACTAAACAACAATATAAAATAGTACAAAATAACTATTTCAGGGAATTGCATTTTATTCTAATAACATCAAGTTGTATTCGAGCACTTAGTAATATAACATCTTGTCAAAACCCGGAGCTTCTCCATAAAGAGCTATTGATCAATGGCTAGTTTGAAATTAAATTGTTTAAAATGTGAGTAACTCAAATAAGAGACCACCTAGTTTTAGTAATAAATATTATAAAAGGTTCTACAGTGGATTATAGAATCAGAGAATATGTTATCATTAGCTATCTGAGCCCATAAAGAAGAGCATTAAAACTGAGGATCAGGGAGCAAAGTCAGAATGCAAGCTGAGAATTAAATTGGGTTACCCTATGAATCTGAATATACGCCTGTAAAACTGAATAAACAAGGGAAATAATATTCAACCAATTTAAGTTAACCATTCTTTCTCTCACATACTCTTACCTAGATCATTGAAGCCAAATTGCTTTTGTCCTTAAATAATCATATAATAGCCATATTTCTACTGCATGCTGAGTGTTATGGATACAAATATAAGCATGACAATTTTAAAAAAATGGTAGAAATATTTAACTTGAAACATTACAGTCTTGCAAATTATTTTACTCATCTATTTTTCTGATTAGCCTTATAGTCAAAAGCAGTTTGAGTGGTGTGTATATATATGTGGTTGTGATGTAAAGTCAAAAGCTGTTAAATGCCTCTGTGGTGCACAAGAGATACTTAATGCTGAGGAAATGTACAACTTAAAAGGAGTGTGGGTGTGAAATTAGTACAGAACAAAATGGGAGTCTCATAATGTGCATCTCCTATAGACCACCAAGACTGGAAGACAGAAAGAAAGGAAAATTCCTGGGGTAACACTTAGGTTATGAAAACCACAGGATACCATACTCATGAGGAATTTTAACTACCCAAACATCTGTTAGGTTAAAAAAAAATTCAGCAAAACATGCCTCATCAAAGAAGTTTCCAAGGAATGCAACTTTATGATCTAAAAAGAAGAAAAACCAAATAGAGGGCAAAGTACACTTTAAAATTATTTAAAATTAGAAATTGTTAATGTGTTAACTATATATTCAGTTGTTTTCCTTAGTTTCTTCTAAACGGTGTAATGCACTTATGTGATAAATGTTATAGTTACAGAGATATAAATTATCATTTTTATAAAGAAGGAATTATATAACGGTAAGAAATGATTTTAGCCACAAATAAATAGATACTTCAAGACATTTAGATGTTCATTTGGTGGCAAAGTGCAGTTTTAGAGTAGGCTTTATCTTGCTGCCACTAGAGAAAATAAATATTATTTATTCTAGACATGATGGTTGCACTTCTGCAAAATTAGTTAGATGCTGTTGAGAGTCTTCAAAATTAGCTACCCAGGACTCCATAATGGGTAATTCAAGACAAGCCTGTATACTGAAGTTATTAGTATGACCACTTAGGTTCCCATAGAGATCTCAAACTCCATATTGCCACCTTCCCCTGCAAACCTTTTGCTTTCCTTGTGTTCCCTGTCTCTGTTTACTGCACCACTATTCATGTAGTCGTTCAAACTAGTTATCTAGAAATTATTTTTAGTTATTTTTACCTATTCTCATCCCCCATGAGGCAAAATCTGACTCCTATTGTATTTACCTTCTAAATATCTCTTGTATTTATTTTTCTGTACAAGTATCTGTAAGTCCAGACTTTTACATTTATCTCCTAATTGATTACAAAAGAGATCTAAATGGTCTTTTTGCCCTCATTTTCTACCATTCACTTCAACTCAGCATTTCAATACACCTATCTGACCGTGTTGTTCCTCTGTTGAAAATCTTTGATCATTTTCTGCATGCCTGCATGTTAAAACCATGCCCATTAGTAAAGCTCTATAGCTTCGTTTATGATTTGGCTTATATTCCTCATACATACACTGTTCTTTCTCCTTTATGGTCCAGATCTTTGCTATTCTTTCTTACTATCCTTTCTTTCCTCCTCTTTTGGTGACCAGCTACCTTTTGATATGCTTTTAGATATCTCTTTTGAGAAGGCTTTCAGAAATCCTTCTTTCCAGTCCCACCACCCAAAACATGTTTCTCAACAAATGAGCATGTTGCATCATGGTTATTTTTCTCTTCTTTCTTTTGTGGGACTTTGAGTTCTTTAAAAGCAGAAATAGTCAGCTCTGCATGTCTTATGTACCTTTCTGTCCCCTGTGCCTACTTTTAATCTAAGATTTGTTATGAATACTGAAGAAAGGCATTTGGCTTTAATGTGAAAGTATTTCAGGGTCAAAATTCTCCATATTTAAAAATAGTTCATACTGATTTTCTTCAGTTTTTTTTTTGTTGTTGTTTAAAACTTGTCTTTCAAATACTTGCATTGTTATTGCCAAAATTAAAATTCTCCTGGCCAGTTGCTTTTCATGTTTAACATGTTTGACATATTCTGCTTCTTTTATTTCATAAAACCAGTCTATTTTATATAGTTGATCATTTTGTGATTTTCTCTTTCATTAACATAAGAAATATGAATTATTGCATATAGGAAATATTACTATTGCATATATTGCATATAGAAAATATGAATAGTTACATATAGGAAAGAATTATTGCATTTAGAAAGATTTCAAATGATGAAGGAAAACAGTAAATGCCCATTTCAGAATAGATTGAGGAAGCATTAAAATATCTAAATGGATAACTGAGATAATGAGCTGGTAATAAATATGTATAGTGAGACAGAATTATAATAGGTTGATGGTCCATGAAAGAACAAAGGGGAAGAACAATGTTTAAATTTGGAATGCCAAGTGATTACAAAGAAGAGATTTATGGCTGAAATCATAATTGAAAGGAAATGATAGAAAACATATAACATTAAAGTATCTAATAATATATTCAACTACATATTTAATGCCAAAAGACCTTATGCCAGGTTATGAAGCAAATTTTCTAGAATTTAAATAAAAATATTTGTTCTTAAAATTCTGTTTACATAAGCAAGTAGAAAGTTGCAGCAAAATCACTAAAAGTCAAAAAAAGGAAAGTTTAAGGATTATCACTTTTTAAAAAAATTATCAATATTTTAAGAAGTCTGATTTTCATAAAGGAAAAAGGGGAGGGAATTTTGTCCCCATTTATAGCTTAGCAGCATTTTATCTTTTTAAACTTCAAGTTAATTCTCCTATTTTCTCTGAGATCTTAAACTAAATTTCATGTTGAAGTGAATTAACTTTTACTCTTCTGAGAATCTTCTTTCTCTTCATTCAACAGGATGTGTGAAGTAGGTATAATGCATTGTGAGTTTTGGTATTTAACCTCAGTTCTAAGTTTTAACTCAGCATTAGGCCCTAGGTCAGCAAAATTTCAGCTCCCATTTCTTCTGCATTTACTAAGAAGCAGGGAAAATTCTGATTTAACTGTGAAAATCCCAAATTCTAGAAAATCCTAGGATGTCTATGTATGGTGTCTTGGTCACTTTTTGTTCATGCCTAGTAACTGAATTGAGACACCTAGGCTGCACAGTTAAGAGTATTAGCAATGACTTACATTACTGGGGGGTTGCTATATGCTGGTACTATGCTAAGAACTTAAAACACTGATTCATTCATAAGTCTTCATTTCTAGCACAGGACCTGCACTCTTAGATCTTGACTAGAATTTGAGCAAAGCCTCAGGGTGGTAGAAAAGTACCAAGAGATGGAGAGGTACTAACTGTGATCATATAGAGAAGCTAGCCAACTGTCCGATCATCTCCAAAACAAATTGAGAATTTTGACACATGCCTCAAAATTATGCTTTTAAAGTTTCTGATACCCTTGATTTTTACTTTTCTTTAATGATATCCTAGATATTTCTTTTACCCCAATTATACCTGCATATAAATGATAGGAGAATAAAATAGCAACATTTATCCTGGCCCTAAGACTCCATTTTGGTGATGGCCTTACCTGAATTATTCCAGGTTGCTCCAATGCAGAGCTTCATGGTGACATGAAAGTGGTGATATTTTATGCTTTAATGGAATGTGCTGAACTGTAATTATTCTAGAAACTTAGGGAATGGGAGGAAGTGAGTAGAGAGAACCCTCTTCATAGTTTATCCAGAATTAAAATAGAATGAAAGGTAGGAAGAGACCAGACTGTGGAGTATTTGATGGCTTGATACAGATCTCCATGTTGATTACCAGCTCCCAAACTTCCTTTATATCTAATTCTTTAGATTTCCAGAAGGAGTAATTCAATCCTCTTTTCCACCCTTGTTTCTAATGTTGTAATCATTGGTCATCTAAAGAGCAGTGTCACTATTTTTTCAAATGGCATATCGACATTATAGAGCAGTAGTTCTTAAACTTGAACAGTCATTGCAACAGCTGGAGGACTGTTAATTGCTGAGCCCTACATTCAGGGTTTCTGATTCAGTAAGTCTGAGGTAGTGGCTCAGAAATTGCTTTTCTATGGCTTCCCTAGTGATGTTGATGCTGCTGGTCTGGAGACACATTTTGAGAACCACAGTTGTAAAAAGTTGTTTTATAAACATGATGTTATTGTCAGAAAATATGTATCATCTGATTCTAAAGTAATAGTAGTAATTAGAATATTTTCATTCTTACCTGGCATGGCCAGTGTTGAAACTGAGAGGCCTTCTTTGTATATTTTTCCAACTTAAGCCACTCGGAAATTAGTCAGAAAATAACTCATTTAAGCATCAAATAAGATGATTATACAATGAAGTCTAATATTGTGAACATCCATGAATCATTCTTAGTACTCATGAATCTAATCTGACAAATTCTTAGACTTGCTGTATCTGTAACACCATTGTGCTATACCCTCTGCAGTACCACCTTGCTGTTAGGAAATCTAATTTAAAAACACAATTAACATCTTATAAAATGGTAGAAAATGTTTTCTATACCAACAGTGGTGTTGCATTTTGGTCAGTGAAATCACTGTCTCTAGGAGAACATCCAAACTACAGTAGGATAGCTATTTATCAAAGTGTTTTAACCAGTGACAGGAATATGTCCTGAGATACTCTAGCTGTGTGGAAATACAATGAATCCAATTGTAGAGCTTCTTCAGGGTCCTTGGTGCCCTGAATTGTCTAAGACACAGGCATCCACCGGCCAGTTGGATTTCTTCTAATCCTGAGAGACATCAAACACGGTGCTAATTTGTCCAGGTGTGCTGAATCAAAGTCAACTTGTAGTCCTTGAAGTCGTTAATATTTGTGTAGGTGAGAAACAACAGAGCCCTTCATTTAGTGATGACAGTCACTAGAAATCTGGTGGCCCAGTGTACCAAATTCTGAAACAAAAACACCCTGAATGATAAGCCCTTTTAATAAATTTTATACTGAACTTAAATTCATGTGTTCTTCTTGTTCAACACCCACTTACGAGTGAGAACATGTGGTGGTTTGACCTAATGTAGATGACAGGGGGATGGATGAAGCAAACCACCATGGGATGTGCACACCTATGTAACAATCCTGCATGATCTGCACATGTATCCCAGAACTTAAAATATAATTAAAAAAATTCAAATAGTTGTATATTCCATTTAAATTCCAGGTATACAGAGCTAAAGTTTTCTGTTTTGTGACTTGTTGTCAAACCATTTATTCATTTATGTTTATTCTTTTAGGAAAGTCGTCATAACAAGGTACACTAAAACCATAGAGTATTTTCTATATTTTCCACTATTAAATTAGAGGGATCTGCAGATGGCAAAATTACTAATACGTCTTAGAATGTGCTTATTCTAAAAGTGTAGTATTAGACACACTAAAACTTGTTGGTTCTTAATCAAAGTGGCATGGACGGGGGCATTCAAACTTTTATATGGACTAGGCAAAATGATGGCCTATCCAGACTCACCTTTCAGCTAACACACTTAGCATCAAGACACAGATGGATGGGAAAGATGACCCTGACCCACATAAGACCCACATTCCTGGGCAAGGATAGAAGCATGATAATCAGGAAATGATGGTTGTTAGTTACAGAAAATGCATTATGGTGAAAACCAGGGGGAAAGTGCTTATGAGAGGAAGTGATTGGATTATGGGGAATGAGAGAATAAGGATAGATCATTCCTACTGAGTAAATTGCTGTGATTTATAAGAGAAAGGGTATAGTGATATCTTGGCCCATTACTGACTAGATTCATTTCACAAACAATCCTAAATCAGAATGTGACAGTTTATGGGGAGACAAACAAAGTCTCCCAAAAATGCTTGTAAGTTACTCAGCTTTTAAATTGGCATATTTTCAAGTCCTCATACCTTTGCAACCATGAGCTCCCTTTATTTTTGTAGTTGGGAGTGTAATTTTGTAGCCGCCCTTCTGTGACACTAGTCACAGTTTACTACATTCTATGATAAAAGAGAAAATACTGGATATATTTTATTATATGTTTTGGGAATTTTGTTAAATTTCATAAGAAAGTTGCCTAAATTAATTTTTATATGTATATAAGTATATTATAATATTGGATAAAATAATTAGATGCTATTTTATAATAGATGGGCATTTTGGTATTCTAAATATTTCTCTAAAATTACCTATGAATTAATTAAATAGTTCTCTTTCATTGCTCCAGATAGGTGAAACATATATTGTTATATATTTTTATATATTCAGTTATATATGTTTATTTATTTATTTTTTTAGTTTGGATTTAGGAGCTCTAATCCTTCAAAAATACAAGTTGGCAAAATATATTCTAAAGGAAATTTTTGACAAAGGATTCAACGCAGGAAACTTGTGTAACGAGACAGGCGATTTTACCAAAAATTTTACTGAAAATGCAAACATTGTTTAGAGTGATTGTTAGTTTTTTAAAAAAAGGAAGAAGGAAGGGAAAATGGTTTTGGGAAAGCTCAGGAAATGGCATTAAAGCATAGCTCAGCAAGGGGCTAAATACCTTGCTGTTTTATAATGACTGATCAGTGCAAAGAACTTAAAACATTTAGTAGTATGGGTGATTATGTGTGTTGTCATGAATGATCTTTCAATGTCGCTTTCTCTTAGCTCTGCTTGGGGTTGCAGAGACTCCCTGATGAGGGTTTTAATTGCTAGTATTAAAGGAATGATTGTAGGGTTGACATTTTATTGTGAAAGAAGAGAAGTTAAAGCTAAGCATTATATGGCTTTCTGAGTGGGCATACAGACTGATACTCACAAGCCAAAGTTTTCCTTGGGAAAAGGTTTTGCACTTTATCTTCAGTGAGACCCCAAAAAGCCACTGTGGAGCAGAGATACAGAAATATTTCCAGATATGACCGGGTGCGGTGGCTCACGTCTGTAATTCTAGCACTTTAGGATGCCAAGGTGGGCGAATCACCTGAGGATGGGAGTTTGAGACCCACCTGACCAACATGGAGAAACTTCATCTCTACTAAAAATATAAAATTAGCTGGGCATTGGTGGTGCACACCTGTAATCCCAGGTACTCGGGAGGCTGTAGCAGGAGAATCGCTTTAACCCAGGAGGTGCAGGTTGCAGTGAGTCAAGATCGTGCCATCATACTCCAGCCTGGGCAACACGAGCAAAACTCCTTAAGAAGAAAGGAAGGAAGGGAGGGAGGGAGGGAGGGAGGGAAAGAAAGAGAGAGAGGGAAAGAGAGAGAGAGAGAGAGAGAGGGAGAAAAGGAAAGTGAAAGGGAAAGGGAAAGGAAAGGAAATGAAAGGAAAGGAAAAGAAATATTTCCAGATACAAGCTACCACAGAAAAATCTCACAACTTTCTAAGTCACAGAAAATTAACAATAAATTTTTCATGATGTCTGGGCAACAATAACGTGCCACTCCACTTTCTTAATAGAACGAGTTAGGTTGAAAAGTATAGTCCCAACAGCATCAAGTAGTCTATGTTATAGAGGTACATAAATCAGATAGATTCTGGAGATGATCTTTCCTTTTTTGATGTAATTAATTTTACCCCATCTTTCTGGTATGAGTTATATTCCAAGCATCACAATCTATCACAGCCCCTTTTACTTCATGGCATTTGTCTTTTTGTTCCCAATAGCCATCCTTACAAAGAAAGACATTAACGTTGGTCTTAAAAGCCCTACATAATCTGGCCCTCATTTCCTCTTGGATTCTCATTCCAACTCACTGGGCTTCAGCTTCACTGTTGTCCTTGTTACTCTTAAGACATACCAGACGAAATCCTGCCTCAGGGTGTTCGTGCTAACCATTTTTCTCCTGGACACTCTTTTTTTTTTTTTTTTTATGAGATGAAGTTTCGCTCTTGTTACCCAGGCTGGAGTGCAATGGCGCAATCTCGGCTCACTGCAACCTCCGCCTCCTGGGTTCAGGCAATTCTCTTGCCTCAGCCTCCTGAGTAGCTGGGATTACAGGCACATGCCACCATGCCCAGCTGATTTTTTGTATTTTTAGTAGAGACGGGGTTTCACCATGTTGACCAGGATGGTCTCAATCTCTTGACCTCGTGATCCACCCGCCTCGGCCTCCCAAAGTGCTGGGATTACAGGCGTGAGCCACCGCGCCCGGCTGACACTCTTCTTCCAAACACCCAAACAGTATTCCCTCACCTCCTTCAAATATTTGTTTAAATGTTATCTGCTTAGTGAGGCATATCCTGACCACTATATTTAAAATAGTAGCACCCTTTAACATCCTCATGCCCATTACCTTGTCTCATTTTTCACCATGGTACGTAATACTTCCTGACATGGTATATAATTTACTTGTATAGTATATATTTATTCATTTATATTTTTCTAATATATATTATTTGTCTCCCTCCATTAAAATAGAAGTTCCATGGTCTTTGTCTCTTTGGTTCTCTTCTCTATTCCCAGCACTTCCAAAGTGCCTGGCATGTCATAGGTGTTCAGTAAACTGTCGGTCAATGAAAAGGGTTAAAGAGCAGAAGCTTTGTGGATGGATCCAAAGCTACCTGGATCGTTTGTATGAGCCTTTTGTCTTCCTAGTGCCTAGCACATAGTAAGTACTTAATAAATATTTATTCATTCAATGAATGCATAAATTTATTCTCAAAGCCAACTAAACATTTGGTTATAAATAAAGGCAAGGGGACTCTAAAATATTTTCTTGTTTTATACCACTTGAAATGTGTGACCTGTCAGAAAATTGTTCCTCTCCACACTGGTTCTTCTTACAGAGCTGGAAGTCAAATTTTGCAAAAACATTAATAATAAAGGAGTCTTAATACATTTATACATAGCTCGTATCCCATCCCCTCTTACAGAGTTGGAGGCAGAAGAGAGGTCACTGAAACTCACAAAACACATTTACATTTTTTCAAAGCAATTAATTAAGCTGATGGCAGGAGACCTCTTATAGCTTACCTAAATAAATTAGGCTACATTTTGAGGTGGTTTTCCTAGGACCATAAAGCTAGCCGTAAAAAGGATACAAATGTCTGGTTTTGCAGAGTATGTGTATGTTTTCTTGATACCTTAGTTGCTGGAGAAACTGTGTACCAGTTCTGTCATCATTAGCACCTCCTGGCTCATCAAATCCCTGAATCCTAGAGCATCCTTTCTTCACCCTCTCCCCTGGATGCTTTCCTGGTAATATAAAACTCGATCTTTGAGCAAGGGGTGTCAGTGTTCAGGTTATTGCACAAGTTTCAGAAGTACAAATAGGGAGAGTATCTTTGTCACTCCAAAGGTATTTGTTCACTGAAACTTCCTTATATGTATTTGCTAGATTTCTGTACAGTTACATTCAAGTACTATTATTAAAATATGTCAATGCTATCATTAAAATATTCTTTGGATTGAGTTGTGCACCTGAACTCCATAGACATAATGTTATATTCCTAAGGAATATATTCTAAATATCAATTACTTATTCATGGTTTAAAGATTGTCACCACCATTAACCTCTTGGTCTGTTTTACACTGCTATAAGAAAATATTAGAGACTTGGTAATTTGTAAGAAGAGACTTTTGTTTTCTCATAGTTCTGGAAGCTCGGAGGTCCAAGATGAAGGCGTAGACAGGTTTGGTTATCTGGTGAGGGTTGCACCTTCTGGAGGGGAGGAATGTGTGTCCTCACAGGGTGGAAAGCAGAAGGGCAAGCTATCCAAATGCTTCGTGAAGCCTCTCTTAGAAGGACCTTAATCCCATTCTCCATGGGAGGCATTATCATGATGTAATCACCTCTTATAGGCCCTACCTCTTCATACCAGCACACTGGCCATTGCATTTCAACATCTAAATTTTAGTGGAGACACATTCAAATGATAGCAACATCTTATACCTATCTGGTATTGAAATAAACCTGTTGGCTCTCTTCAGAGCATGTGATTCGCTTAAAACAGATATGCTACCCATATTTATACCATCCCAACTTGTAAGAAATTATCTGAAATTTAAAAACAAAAACAACTTTCTGCGTTCTGATTCTATTCGCCTCATTCCAAGCTCATCTTTCCAGTTGCCAGGTAGGCTTCTCAGATTTCTTGAGGTTCTCAAACTCAATGAATATGAATCCAAATTTATAATTTCCTACCATAGTCTTACCCCACAAAAATCAGTGTATGTTCTTGAATGTACTGTTGTGAACTGTCAAAATTCACCTAGCATTAATGCGCGAGTTAACTTTTACCACTTTTTCTATCTCAATTTGCACTCACATTGAATTATTCCCAGAGTTCTTTTTATTAATTTTTCTGTCGTGACTCTAGGTTTCATTTCCTCCTATCTATCCCTTCTGTCATTATTCTTATTTTGGCTCTCATGTCTAACTTGGCTTTTTGGAAAGAGCTTATCTATACTCAGTGTGCTTCAGAGAACTTACCTTTTTCATAGCTACCTGAGTTGTCTACCTAAATCAATGGAAAAATAATTCCTTTCTCAAAAACCTCAGTGGAATCCCACTATTTAAAGAATAAACTCCAAATTCTTGAACATAACAATCAAGTACTCCCTAGCTTAATTCCTAAATTACTACTTCGGCTTGTTCATTTTTATTCCTCCATAAATACTGGTCTCTCTATGATAGCTCTGTTTCTTAGATTTAGGGATTCTGATTTTTTTTTTTTTTAAATACCATGAATCCCTTTGGAAATCTGGTGAAGTTTATTGACTCCTTCCTAGGTTAATATATGTTTTTTTACTTGTAAAATAATATTAGCAAGATAAGCAGTTATATAACAATATAACTCTGTCTATGCATCCTGTTATTTATGTTTTTGTGGCTTTTCTATGACCCTCCCTTATCACAGAAGTACCCCAACCCTGCTTTTATGGTAATTGCAATCCTTCTCATCTATCAAAGCCTAGTCCAATTCCCACCTTTACTGTGCATCTTTACCTTGCCTACCTGCCCCATCTGTATCATCAATTTGCTCTCTTGTTGTAGATTATGAGTTGTGTATTTACATTTGTACCTTATCTTTATCCTTTATGATATCTTATTAATTAACAACAATGTGCCAAATACTGAACTAGCCACTTTTACATATTTTGTTTTCATAATCCCCTTTAAAGCACCATCAAATATTCATATGATGGGGAAACTGAGGTCCAGACATTTTGATGTTTGACCAAGATCATAAAACTTCTACTCTTGCTAGATAATGAATTATTTGAAGAAAGTAATATTTTATCTTTCTGGTTATATCTTCTCAGGGTCTGTGGGATAGTACTTAGTCAGTGATGTTTGCCCATATGTATTTAAAAATTGAAAATATTGGAAAATACTTATCTCCCAATATTTAATATAAGAATTGACTAGGGGCCCTGGGAGGACAGAGGAGTGTGCAGCAGTGTTCTTAGGTTAATGTCTGTGTGACATTAACTGTTGCTAAATCTCTCCCTGAATATTATTATCGCTCCTAATTCCCCGTGGCTTCACAAATTGAAATTATACACATAAGGGTTTTCAACAGAAACGTTTTTAAGATATTGTCTCTTGTTTTGTATTACTGAATAACAAAATTAGGACAAATTGGTACAATAACAAATAACAAATAGGACAATAAATTAGAATGGAATAACAAATTAGGACAAATTAAGAAAGTAGAACAAATCAAATAATTTAGTTGGAATCATAAAGAATTCAGGAAGTATTTGAAGATTATACTTCTAATAATAGATCAGAACAATTGAATAACCCATTTCATATTGTCCACCCTCAGTGAAAACAATAAACTCAACTCAATTTACATTTGTAAGACAATATATGTATAATTTCATTATACCAGTTTTAATTTTCAACTGTGCTCCTCTATATCTCTGTAGTTAAACATGTTTCTGCAAGAGTTTTCTTAAAACAGCATTGATAGGTTAACTGTTTTAAAAGAAAAATATTTATTTATTTAAAAAGGTTTACTTAAGCAATGGTAATACTTTCAACTTATGATTTTAATGAATTATTTTTTCATTTGGAAGTCATCACATAGAGTAACTAATTTTAAAGAATTAGATCTTTTTATTTTCTCATGGCTTTAGCACTTTGTGATTTATATAAATTAATGTAAAATTAATTCATTATGACTATCCATTTTTCATAGTCTTTTCTATTATTGTACTGTAGCAAGTACTAATTCTAATGTAGCGAGATAATTGATTTTCTATTGTTATAGCTCCAGATGGTCCTCCTGAAAATATTCATGTAGTAGCAACATCACCTTTTAGCATCAGCATAAGCTGGAGTGAACCTGCTGTCATTACTGGACCAACATATTATCTGATTGATGTCAAATCGGTAAGGCATGTCTTACCTTCTATAATAGTTGGTATAATATGGTTAAGAATACAAGTTTTAGAACCAGAGTACTTGAATTTGAATCTTGGCTCTGTTAGACACTAGGAAAATTACTTCACTTGTTTGTGTTTCAATGTCTACATCTGTAAAATAAAGACTAATAATAGTAAACAGGGTACAGAGGTTCTATAAGGACTGAATCAGTTAGCATGCATAAAGAACTTAGAACGTTACCTGACACATGGTACATGCTCAATAAATATAAAATATTAGTAACATTATTATATTTATTATCAGAGTATAGAATATGCATATACATATATATGTAAATATACACATATAAATGGTTACATTGGTGATAATGCAAATATCTGGTTTACAGCACAGTGGAAAGTGATTCATAATACAAAATGAGAAAAGAGAAGTCATTAGGAAAAATGTCTCCCAGATAAAGTAACATCAGAGCTAAGGCTTGAAAAATAAGTGAAGCAGAACATGAAAGAGAAATGGGAATGGGATGTAAAAGAGTAAGCCTCATTCAAGAAAAATCAAGTTGTTTGGCAATCCTGGGTCATAGCATTAAAAAAAAAAAAGTTCTAGGAGATGAGGCTAGATCCAGAGGCTGACTAATGTTACAGAGTTAGGGTTTTATGTTAAGGGCAGTGGGATGGCAATTGGTGATACAGATTTCTACTGTATAGAATAGGTATGGTTGCAGAGTAGAGGATAGTTTGGGAGCAGTATGGGGAGTGCAAAACCAGCAAGGAGACAGGAAACCATTAACGGGCAAGGAAAGAGAACAGAAGAAATGTAGCAAGAGAACAGAATGTAAAATAATCTAACTCTATAGAATTTGGTGAAAATTAACTAACTCATGATGGTGAATGAGAAGGACAATTAAGGATGATTGTAAGTTATATGTAACAGAAGATTTTGAGTAGGAACAGATCTGTAGAGGAAAAGAGTGAATTCAGTATCAGACACATTAAGTTTGAAATACCTGGGAGTTCTTCAGGTCAATAAACCCACTGGCAGTATTAAATATGGATCTGGAGCTCAGGAGAGAAGTTCTGGATTTGCAGATTTGGGTAACGTTAGTATTTAGAAGATAGTCAAATTATAGGAGCGAAGGAGATTTACTGTGGAATGTGCAAAGTAAGATGACAACCTGAGGATAGCATCCTGGGGAATACGAACATTTAAACAAGAGGCCACAGAAAAGACTGCATGGGAGTAGATAGTCATTCGATGGTAACCCAGGCATGAAAATCAAACCCTTCATGTAAGACAGGACACTCAATGATGTCGATAATGCAAAACAGTTAGCCAGGATAAGGATTGAAAATATTTTCTTTGCACCCAGCTTGGGTTTTGCTGGGCTTGATGAACATGGTTTTCTAGTAGCATTTTATACATTATATAGAAAACTTACAGTGAATTTTCCTTTCTCTTTGCCTCTGTCTCTTGTCTAACTTTATAATTATTATGTCTTTGTAGTATTTCCTAGAGACATAATACTTCTATCTCAAAAGACCTGTCATCATTAAAATAAAATTTAAAGAATTATTGATGCATTTGTTCTCCCATTCAGTCTTTACTTTCTATTCTTCTCTTAGAGCATATTTGTGAAGATTTTAGTATGTAATTAGCCAAAAATAATTAGCATGAATGATGAATGCCTCGAGAATATGCATTAAAAACAAATTATAAAATGATAAACCTTTACTCTGTCAAATGAAAGGCACTTTATTAATGAAAATAATTCTCCCTTGGAAATTCTGCTTAAAGGAAGAAAAAAACAAAACATATTAAGAAATGATTTTGTAATCTCATTCTTGTAGCCTTCTTGCTAAGTTTTAAAATGAGCAAGGCAAAGAGTAGAATGGGAAGATAATGAATATTTTAATTGCGTAGTTTATACAAGTTACATGCTGCCTCTTCCTATGCATTGTCGTATTATATGTTATCTAACAACGTTTTGATATAAACATTATTACCTTCATTTTGCATAAAAGCAATCTGAGGCACAGAGAAGGTGAATAACTTCTCACAGAGCTAAGACTTGGCTAAAAGTAACAGACAGTGGTTAAACAGGAGAAAAGGAAGGTCAGTAAATAGCAAGTAAAATTGGCAAACATAAATATAACCTCACCAAATCAACAATCAACAATAGCAAGAACAACAACAGCAAGAATAGAGTCAGACAGAACCTAGTAATTCAGTTTCTTTAGGATTCTCAGAACTAAGTAGAGGCATTTCCTTCCTTCCTTCCTTCCTTCCTTCCTTCCTTCCTTCCTTCCTTCCTTCCTTCCTTCCTTCCTTCCTTCTTCCTCACACATTTTAAAATACATCCAATGTACTAGAACTATGCTAGATGCTGGATTTGTAGAAGTGAACAAATCAGAGAAAGCATGTTTACAGCTCATTTCATTAATATGTAATTATCAACATTCAAGAATCATTGCTTCCCAGACTAAGGAAGAATACATTTCATTGCACTTAGGACTTGTTGTACAGCCTGTCTTGGGCAAAATATTAGCCACAGGGGATAAAACTCTTAACTTTAAAAATTTAAACAAAAATTGTCAATCTTAGTAAAGATATATTATTAAAAAACTTTATAAAATGTAAATATCATCCTACATGATTCTGCTGGAAATGAATGCATTTATAGTCATTTTCATTGTTCCTTTTGTTGTTTCACTTAACAAGTTGTTATTGAGTAGCTTCTGTTCATCAAGACAAGGATGAAAAACAAAGCTCTGCTGTCAAGTAGGTCACACCCTAGTGGTACACACTAGAATATAAACAGCAAATTATGCTAATTATAGAGTTTGAGATATGAAGTTTTGTGGGAAATACAAGCTAACAAAGTAGTTAAAGTTCCTGTTATGAGGGACATAGGATATAAAGGAGACTTCACAGAGCAGGTTAAATATGTTCTGGGACTTGACAAATAAATAGGGTGCACCAGGTGGGAAAGGGTGGAGACAGGATAGGAAGAGAAGAAAAAATAGGAAGTGGGGCAGGAATAGGAGAACCAGAGTCTAACTACTGATACTTTATATAAAGTCACACTTCAAAAATGATGAAAGACATTTTATAATAATAAATTATCAAGTATAATATGAGCAAACAAATTTGAAATTGATTGAAGGAAAATGAGGAGTCAAAAAGACTTGATTTCAATCCTGGGTAAGTGGACAAGTAGTAGTTAACAACAACAAAGGTGGAGTTGGTTTAATAAAGAAAGATAATGATCTTTTGTACTGCCAGATTTGAGGACCGAGAATTCCTTTCAGATTTTGTTAAGTATTTTTAAATATATAATATATCATATGCATGCCATGTCATATTTTCATGGCTTGATATTTGTTATCTATTGTTTTAATAGAAGGCATTAGAAGAGTATAATTTATAAATAGTTCAATTTATAAGATCAAACCCAGTGAGCCTGTGGCAGTGTAGAATGCTGTGGACTCTTGAAAGACCTGGACTCAAATCCTACCACTGCTACTAAGTAATCCTGAGGAAGTAACCTCAACTCTATAACATCAGAATTCAAACAGCTGTAATAGACAAGCAACATGAACCAGTAGTCAAAGTGAAGCCAACTGAGTGGGGCTCCAATGAATGGGACCCATGGCCCCTTTACAGGGGTTGACAGTTACTCATCTCCACATCTCTAGATAATATTTTTTCTGCATGAAATTCAGCCTGGTCTTAAGGAAAATTCCAAAAGGCATATTTTTATGTGATATTTAAATGTTGACAACTAGTTAAATACACACTTTCTGCCAGTGGTACACATTCCTGATCCAGAGGATTCCTATGGTAGTTTGTTTTTCTGCCATTTTAGAGAAGTGGGGCATTTCCATCCACTGGGAATAATCTATTTGACTGTTTGCAATGATAGTATTATTTATATCGGCCTCTTGCTTTGTTTCTTCTTTTATTTTTCATAGCAACATCTTTTTTAAAAAAAATCTTTGAGTTAATTTCATTTATATTACCTCTGAAGACATCTCTAAAAATTAGTTTCCAGGACAACATTTTCAATATAGGTATACCATATGCAAATCTATAAGTGTGTTTCACCATATTATCAATAAAAAATGTTCTTAGCAAACAGCATTAAAAGAACACATTGAAAAACCAAACAAATAAAAAATCTTTTAAATTATGAGGGAGAGTCAAGTTTAAAATGAAGTTAATAGTCTTTACTGTGTATAAAACCTGGTTTTAAGTGTTTCAATTCAGGTACCTGAGAGTAGTATGCATGATAGGATTTTGAATTTTCTCGTGGTTATCTTGGGAAAAGCCCTTCTACTTAATGCTAGCAAGTTTAGCTATGCTTAATATCTGGAGTCAATAGGCCAGAACCTTCATAAAGGACAGACTATGTTTGAACAAATCATATAGCTACATTTCATATGCCTAAAGACACTCATTTATGCACATTAATAATTAGGACATCCACAATTAATTGAGTTATCCAGTGCTATGCATAGCGCTAAATCAGAGTTTTTCAAACTGCAGCCATCATTAGAATTTTTAAATGAATTGGAATAAAATTAAAAAGAGCAGAAAAGATTGAAGTTTATTTCAGAAAGATGGCATATTTCTGAAAAATGTATTACAGACATAAGGTATACATATATTTTATATCTATCTGTCTTGTCTTCTGAATTATGTTACAAAGAGTGTTTCCTTTTGGGGTAATGGTGAAAAAATATTGAAATCTATGTTTCAGCTATTTTAGACCTATCCTTTCTAAATCTCAATAGAACACTGTAAATAGTTATCATTTGCCCAATTTTACTTGCATTGAAAGACCAGACTGTATAGGTGTTTTCTCAAATACTACAGTGCTGTAAGTGGCCAATCTGGGATTTGAACCCTATGTGATTAGGTACCAAAACCTCTATACTTTCTTCTGCAAATATTGGAGTCAAAAGTAGCATTTCATTGACTGCAAAGATGATTTTTGCTTATTCATTTAATGGGTTGGTTAATCATGGTTGGCTCATTGAGTTTGTTTTCCTTTACTTTCAACTGTTAAGATAATTAATAATTAGTAAACTGTTATAATAGTACTTCAGATTTCCCAGGGCAATCTGATGGCAAAATAAATAAATAAATAAAAATTTTGGCTAGATAAATACATCTCATGTAGCTTTGTATTATTATATTTTGGTGATTTGGATATCAAGTGCTGCTTCCTTAATTTTTACTTATATTTTTCTATAGGTAGATAATGATGAATTTAATATATCCTTCATCAAGTCAAATGAAGAAAATAAAACCATAGAAATTAAAGATTTAGAAATATTCACAAGATATTCCGTAGTGATCACTGCGTTTACTGGGAACATAAGTGCTGCATATGAAGAAGGGAAGTCAAGTGCTGAAGTGATTGTTACTACTTTAGAATCAGGTAAGGAGAATTTCTCATCCTTGCTAAAAATTGACTGAGACTTAGCTTGACTTCTTGCAGTTCCTCACACTCCACCCAAAAAGGATATATATTATGAGAAGTTTTTAAAGAGTATGAAGAAAAAAAAATCAATGACTCTGCAATTGACATAAAGGAAGCTTTCTATTTACATTTTTGAGGTAACAATGAGTTACGTAGAATATTCAATTATTTTAAGTACAGAAACAAAATAAAGGTATGTAATTTGTATTTCTTTGCACTTATTTAATCTGCTAGTTGTTTCAGAAATTGAGTACACTTACCTAAGAGATGTTTCCAACTGTCTATATCCAATAACACTTCAACTAAAATTCTATTTCAATTATTTCTGTCTCATTATTTGAATGAATATTAAACTCATAATATTCTATGAGTATTAAATAACCTGGAATTCAAAAGCAGAATCCAGCTCACATTTATCATAACTATTGTCTTCACTTAGTCAAGTAATATATGTCTTATTATATAACTCTTTAATAAATGTCAGAATCCACACAGATTTCCTCAAGTTCTTATGAACAGGGTCTGAATGAATAATAAGATTGTAACCAGTAAGAATTAAATTTGGAAAGTCAACATCCCAGAACTTGCTTGCCCCATCTTCCTTCAGACTTCTGATGTTCTTTGCCACCAGATATATCATTCAAAAGAGCAGATGAAGGGATGTGTTGCTATAGTTTATTTGTTGCTATCTGTAAGGTAATTATAGGAGGTAAAATTTTTTTACAGCTAGTTTTTTCATTACATTATATTCTCTATGCATTTTGTCTGTAAAGTTATTGTTCTAAATTATAAGGTAAATTTTATCATCATCCTAAAATTCCATTTGTTCCTACTTGGCTGCCAAGTATCACAGATGTCTGTTTTCTAATTATGCTTTTTACTTCTTCTCCATCCCTTCTACCTGTGAGCAAAGTTATCATGAATGTACTCACATTTATACCATAAAGCATTGTTTGTCAGATCTTAATGTGCTATCTCTTTCAAGGCTCTCACAATTTAATACCTTTTTATTAAATCTCAAAGAGTAGAATTTTACATGTATTAACCAAAAATTTGAGGGGTAGGAAGTTCTTTACAACATTGAAAGACTTCCTTTGCTTATGTGACTTAAAATCACACCCTAAATTTAGAGAAACATCTCATTAAAAGAAAATATGTTTATGATATAGCATAAAAATGTAGAGTAACAAATGCAAATTTGAACCAAATTAACCTTTTCATTTTTCCATTTAAAATGAGATATTTGGCACAATAGCATATTTACCTGCATCTCTCTCCTTTTTTCTTTGATGTTTATTTACTTTTTTGCAAGATAATAAAGCTTGAATATCTGAACTGTTGTCAGCCAAATATTACATTTCTTCATGGAAAATTTTTACTTAGTATGGAGTAATATAACTATTTCAAGTTGATCAAAATAGATATAATCATTCAATCAGTCATTTATATAAGGAACACTAATTATGTAATGCAGCAAGAAGTGGCTTCTATATTCATAAAATAACTTTATCATCATGCATATTTTTAATAATGTAGTGATGCTTAGCTTGTCATATGTTAAGGTATTTCATTTATCCAAAATAAACTAAGATATTTATACTATATAAAGAACTCTCAAACCCAGCAATTTAAAAAAATCCAATTAGAAAATTGGCAGAAGACATGAACAGACATTTCACCACAAAGGAGACATGGTTGGTAAATAAAAACATAACAACATAAGTTTTCAACACAATTGGCAGTTAGGAAAAATGCAAATTAAAACCACAATAAGATATCACTGTCTATGTACTAGGACAGATAAGATAATAATTTAAAATATGGCGATAATACTGAATGCTGGTAAGGATGTAGAAAGACCAGACTTCTCATATATTGCTGGTAGGAATGTAAAGTGGAATAGCCACAATGGAAAATAGTTTTTCAGTCACTTATAAAACTAAACAAAAACTTACTGTGTAACCCAGCAATCACAATCTTGGGCATTGATCACAGAGAATTGAAAAATTATGTTCATACAAACCTCTGTGAATGAAGGTTGATTGCTATTTTATTAGTAATAACAAAAACAGGAAACAACGCAAATGTTTTTCCATGATTAAACTATGCTACATTTACAAAATGGAACTCTACTCAGCAGTAAAAAGAATTAACTATTGATAAATATAATATCCACTTTGATGGACCTTGAGGCCGTTATGCTATTGTCGTTTTCAAAATGACAAAACTATACAGAGGAAGAGTTATTAGTGTTGTGAGGAAGCATATGCTGGAAATAAAAGAGGATATTAGGAGGGAGTTGTTTTTTTTTTTTTTTTTTTTTTTGACAGAGTGAGACTCTGTCACCCAGGCTGGAGTGCAATGGTGCAATATCAGCTCACTGCAACCTCTGCCTCCCAGGTTCAAGCTATTCTCCTGCCTCAGCCTCCTGAGTAGCTGGGATTACAGGCACGTGCCACCGTGCCCAGCTAATTTTTGTATTTTTAGTAGAGACGGGGTTTCAACATTTTGGCCATGCTGGTCTCGTACTCCTGACCTTGTGTTTCTTTAGAGTGATGAAATAGTTTTAAAGTATCTTGTTTATGGTGGTGGTTACAGGAATTTATACATAAAACAAAATTGCATAAAATATAGACAAAAACATGGAAAGTGGTGAAATTGGGATAAGGTCTGTAGTATTAACAGTATTGTACCAATATCAGTTTCCTGGTTTGATATTAAACTTTAGTTACATAAGCCGTTACCACTCGGGAAAAATGGGAGAAAGTTAAATGTGACTGTACGTCCTGTTTTTACCACTTCTTGTGACTCCAAATTATCACACCATTGCACTCCAACCAGGGTAACAAAGAGAGACCCTGTCTCAAAAAACAAAACAAAAAAATCATTAAAATGTCATAGAAACACATTCTGCATAAAAATAAGTGCACATATAAGGCAAAATAAACAAACTGCATCACTATTATGGTTGCTGTGAATTACAGATGTCAATGATTCTATGATGTATCAGCCATTTTTCTAGTTTTCATAGTTTATATGGTTTAAATAATTTGTGGAATATTCTTTAAAAACAGAAGTTTGAAACAAATAAATTTATGTGGAGATAAAAAGGAGCACAATTTAAAAAATAATAACTGTTAAATATTTTATTTTAGCCCCAAAGGACCCACCTAACAACGTGACATTTCAGAAGATACCAGATGAAGTTACAAAATTTCAATTAACATTCCTTCCTCCTTCTCAACCTAATGGAAATATCCAAGTTTATCAAGCTCTGGTTTACCGAGAAGATGATCCTACTGCCGTCCAGATTCACAACCTCAGTATTATACAGAAAACCAACACGTCTGTCACTGCAATGCTAGAAGGACTAAAAGGTGGACATACATACAATATCAGTGTAAGCATCCATAGATTTAATTACCAAAATGACAATGTGAGTTTATGAACTTGGCATTTGAAAATATTGCAGTTTGTGTACACATTACATTTCCCATATCTTTTTGTGAGTTTGTTTGACATGACAACAAAAATAAATTTTGAGAACTGAAATTGCCTGTTATTATACAAATATTATTAAAATTAAAATGCATAAATAACTAAGAAGTTTGTACCATAATAGTAGAAACTCAGAAATAAAAGAAAGAAAATGCACGTTAAAAGTAAAAGAAAAAAAAGTAAAAGAACAATGATGTATAAAGACATAACTCTGCCTGAAAGAAAACTATGTGTGATTGTAAAATTTAAATGGAAAAGCAAATTTTAAGGGCAAAGAACAGAAATAATTGTCTACATGTTTGAAATTCTCATGTATTTTAACCAAGTATTACTAAAAGTTAATAGCATTTTATATCTTAATTCTAAATTACCTATATCTGGACATAAATGTATGCATGAGTTCCTATGCATACACACAGACATATACACACACAATTTGTTACATTCTTTGCCTACTTTTAGGTCATCTTGGAATTTTCAAATAAAATTATATGATTCAGAAAAATCATCTTCTAAGAAACAGAATTTACTTTAAATCTTCAATTAGCTTAGTAATCTACCTACCAACTCTTTATTAATATCAATGTAATTGTCAGAACATTGGTAATAATTTATATATGTGTATGTATAACATGAATAAATTTTTATTTACTACTCTCACTCACTTTGACTTTATATCTTTATAAAATCAAACTTGCTGGGATTCTTCTTGCATGGGCCATTAAATGATCACCATTGTGAAAGATCTATTAGAGAGAAGATGGTTACAAAGAGAATGAAGTAACCTGGGTTGAAATCCTGGCTTCTGTGCCTGGGCAGCTTTATCAAATCTGTTCCCCAATTTCCTTATGTAAAAAATTGGTAATAGGAATAATAACTTCTTTATAGGATATTTGTGAGGATTAAATATTTATAGTTATGGTAGGTAGTGAGTGCTATAAATATTTTGGCTGTTGTAAGAGAGAAAATAGGAACCAAAAAAGTGCAACTAATTAATATTTTTTTTAAATCCTATTTGCAGAGTGCAATTTGCAACATCCTTAACACCTTGAAGTTTGTTAGGATGTGTAACTTTAGCATCTGTACTGACTACTGAATCAAAATCTGCATATTTGCATTTAACCAGGTTTGCAAATGACTTCTTTGCACACTGCAATTTCAGAGGCACTACCCAAACTTTTTGATTATTATTTCACTTAAATGTTAGATTGTAACATAAAGAAATAAAAATAGTGGACCATACCATAGCATCTCTTTTTATCTTTCATACTTCTTTTTTTGAATTTACAAACTCAAATATTTTCTTTAGACATTTTTAAGCCACATTTTATGGTATTTGTTTATCATATATACTACATCATGTATATTGTAATATTAATTCAATAAAAATGTTTACAAAGTATCTAGAGTATGGAAGGGTGGGCCACAAATGTATAAAAAATTAATTCCAATAAATGTTTTAGATACTGAATTGGGTGTATTGAGTACAATAAAATATGCCAAGAACATAACCTCTGTTAAATATAGCAAGATAAAGTGCATAAAAGAAGATTCTGTGTCTACAGCTTCCTTAGCACAAAGTTAATTGAAAGGATTCACATTTGTGTAAATCACCCTCTGTGTATACAAACAGAAATGTTTTATGTGTATATGCTGCTTTATGCAGGTTATAGCGTCAGATACTTTGGGGCAGGGGTGAAGAAGGGCATAAAGGCCAACTTTCAGGGGGATGATTTAATACAGGAAAACTGGGAGGCTAAAGGAATAGGATTTCATCTCAGGGAGGGAAAAAAAGAAGATCTTGAATATGGATTTAAAGAAGGCCAGAGTTAGCTAGCTACAGAGAGAAGGAACAGATGTTGGAGTAGATGAAGGGAGAGCACATATATAGTGACTTTAGTGCTGTTCTTCCTGTGTTCACACTGAAACCACCGTCTGTCCAGGTCTCAGTGATAGGGCTGTTTAGATCACTCAGTCTTTGTTCTCAGCATTTAGTACCAGCACATCAACTTTAAGAAATATTTAATAGTTAATGTTCTTCCTCACATATTATATTTGAGTGCAAAAAAATATAATTGACTACATGCAGTTGTTTTTAAATAATCATTTAAAATTACATGTAACCATAACCAGTTATATATACACATAAGCAGTAACTTGAAAATAGTAACAATGTTTCTTTGTTTTAGGTTTATGCAGTCAATAGTGCTGGTGCAGGCCCAAAGGTTCCAATGAGAATAACCATGGATATCAAAGGTACATGCATGAACTACCTTCCTATGAAATGCTATCAATCTGTGATTATAATTTGAATTCTGTACTTGAAATAGGATATAGACAAGCCTTCAAGTGATAAGTATGCATATATTAAACATATATTAAGTAATAATGTGTGATTATTAAAGCTATATTTAAAATGTTGAAATAATGATGTCAATTACCATGTTAAAGATAATGTATTTTTTATTTCTTTAATATATTTTATATTTCTAAGTTTAAATTTTTAAAGGCAAATTTTATAGTCTGTTGTTTTATGTTTCTCTAAATTTTACTGAAAAGAAAATGTTTTTAAATTGTCTATCATTAGACTTTGACTAAGTCTAATTAGATTATTAGATTATTTGACTGATCTTTATTTACCTTGGAAGTCAGATTATTTCAGTTAATCAAATAGTGTTTTTTGAACTACCATGTAGTTGGATTTATGATTCTGATTATAAAGAAAGTCTATCAATTCATGATTCTGGCAGGTATTTTTTATAGAAAATATAACTAAAATTTGGGTCCCCCTTTTGAAAAAAAAAACACACACACACACACACAAAACCCAGAAAAAGGTGATTAAGAGGAATTTAGGGCCATTCAGACAATCACAGTGCCCTCTCTTCCTGAGAGTGAAAACAAGCAGGTAATAGTTGTGCCATCTCTCTCTAAAAATGTGTAATAAAACCTTCAGAGAGGATTTTTTTTTCCCCCATTTATTTTATTGCATTTTAGGTTTTGGGGTACATGTGAAGAACATGCAAAATTGTTGCATAGGAACACACGTGGCAGTGTGATTTGCTGCCTTCCTCCCCATCACCTACATCTGGCATTTCTCCCCTTGCTATCTCTCCCCAGCTTCCCACCCCCCACCGTCCCTCCCCTATTTCTCCCCAACTGACCCCAGTGTGTAGTGCTCCCCTCCCTGTGTCCATGTGTTCTCATTGTTCAACACCTAAAACTGAAGTGGCTGGACTTTTAGTAGAATTCTACCTGATATGTCTCTTTCTAAAGCAAAAAGTAACTTTTTTCAGTCTTTGGCAAATACAACAGAGCACAGTGATTAAAAGTGGCAGCATTAGGCTGGGTTTATGGTCAAACTGCTGGATTGAATCATGGATTAGCCACTTGATATCTGTTTGACTTTGAGAAAGTTTCTTAACCTTTATAGGCCTGCAAAATGGAGATAATACTAGTTCCTATCTCAAAGTTTGTTGTGAGGATTAAAAGAGAATCTGAAAAAAACCCTTAAGACCTGAGCCTGGAAACTTGTACTATTAAGAATTTTTAAAAATCACTGTTGGATGAAACTGATAAATTTTATCTTTTTGTCAATAGAGTATTTATATAATTGTGATCCTATTGGTGATTGTTTGATTTTAATTGATAAATTATATACTTTGGGATGTACAAATGCATAAAGTCTTAAAAAAACATCAATTACTTCACAAAATGACTTCACAAAGAATACCATGAGTCATGCCATCTTAATTTCTTTTCGTTATTCAGTGGCAGACATTTAGGTGTGCAGATAGCAATACATGCGTCACTTGTATGCTTTAGTAAAACTTCCCATTTCAGATGCTTTTCCCATCCCCGTACCAAGATGGTTAATCCTGACCTTTACTCCTTACCTAAGGCAGGCAGACTTATGACTTCTAGTCTAGAGAAGATATATGAACATAGTGTTAGTGGTGGGGCCCTAGAGAAACTAATTTTTCTCTATCAATACACATGATTTTATTAATGATGTGAACTATTGAATTGGTAGTAGTCTCATGGAATTTGCATTTGACAGATAATACGAAGTTGGACATAAATGTTCATGCTGGGTTCCTCTAACTGGAAACCTTTGCCTGGGCACTGCCCAGTGGCCTGACTGAGAGTCTCAGGACTCCATGAAACCTGAGCCTCTTCCTACTGAATCCTGCCTTTCATATTCCCTTTTACAGGTGTAATGTTTGTGATCTGTGGCACTTACTCTTTTTCTCTATCCCTTAATTCTTCATAGATAATTCCTCCAATAAACCACTTACACATCCAAACTAATTTTAGCCTTTATTTCCCATAGTACCCAAACTGATACGTTGAGTAAGAAATTTGCATTTGAATCTGATGCTCAAAAAAGAGTGAACTACAGAATTAAGTAAAAAAAAAAAAAGGATTCAAATGTTGATAGTTATCTTGATAACTATGTGACATAGGCTCTTTTGCTTATCTACAAAATGAAAACAATATTGCCAATTCTATGGCATTATTGAGAAACGTTTAAAAAAGATTCTTAAAAATATGGAAATTAAAATTTGGTTAAGTAACTTACTGATGTTCAAGCAGTACATTCACACACACACACAGAGAGAGAGAGAGAGAGAGAGAGAGAGAGCTATAAGATTAAATGAAACAAGCAGAGCTTCTATACATATATTTTGGAGACATTTGTATACATGATTATAAATTATGAATTATCATGGCTATTCTAGAAGTTATTCTGGTAATCTGTTAAGATTAAAAATATGTGTATCTTTTGTTCTAGAAATTCTGCTCTTAGGAATCTATTTAATAGAAACAAAAGGATCAGTAAATAAAGCCCATTGTAGAACAAGGCTAATTATTGTAGCACATGTTTAAAAACTGGAGGAAAAGTGAATTCTCATCATCAGATGAATGGTTGAATAGATACGACGCAGCTGCACCGTGATATATAATATAGTCATTAAGAAGAATGAGTTAGCGCTGTACCTGGTCACTAGGAAACACTTAACCAAGTTATATTTAAGCAAAAAAGCAATATGAGGGGTAATTATAATACATACCACATTAGAAAAGCAAACAGTGAGAAGATTGTGTTGTGTATGACTATTTATGTATTTTTATATGATTATGTGAACATAGGAAAAAATATGGGAGGCTATCATCTAGATGTTTAGCATGGGTTAACTACGGGAGGGGTGCTAGTATGACTAGAACAGAAATTAGCGAACCAACTAAAAGAAGCAAAAGAAACTACACTAACATTGTAGTAAGAAGTAACTATATGCATTTATTAAAAATATATATGAGTGAGAGCATATATAAATTGAATTTTAAAATGTAAAGAGGTGTCAGATGCCTGAAAATCACACCTGGGCTCTGTTATCTCAGGAAAGTCTCAAATATATAATTGTGATTTCTGGACATAATAATTGCTAAGTATCTTCTCTCTCCAAACACAACTCTTTATAATTCGTTGTTTATGCTTGTCATCACTTTATCTGTAAATTATCTGCATGAAAGGAGAAAGGTTTTTTCATCTCTTGATGAAACAAACATTGTAGTGATATTTCTTCTTTGTTTACAGCTCCAGCACGACCAAAAAGCAAACCAACCCCTATTTATGATGCCACAGGAAAACCGCTTGTAACTTCAACAACAATTACAATCAGAATGCCAATATGTTACTACAGTGATGATCATGGACCAATAAAAAATGTACAAGTGCTTGTGGCAGAAACAGGAGGTATCATCAAGTGTCAATTTATCTTGTTAAATTGTGGAGTGTAAATTGCTGAGTGCTAAGAAGAATTTAGTTCAAATTAAGATTGACTCCCAGTTATCACACACCTCCTGAGATTAATAGGTTGTCAGTATTATTATTAATGATACCAATCATTTATTTGTAAATAAGAAATAACATTTATTTATTTTATTTATAAAACTTTTATAAATATTTATACCAATTATTTGTTTATTTTCATTTACCAAGCAAGGAAAGGCAGTTAAAATATGTGATTCATTAATTTCATATACTAGTAGATAAACATGTTTTGATTTTGGTAAGATGGAATCTTGACAGTGTCTTTGGAGGTGTGGACAAGTGAGTTACTCTTGATTGAGGGATGTTCTTTCTCTATGCAAGAAATCATCCTTTATAATAGTTCCTGTAGATTCGTGTAACAGAGAAGAACAGGGTTACCTGCCTATCGAGGTAGACCACTTGAATCATCTCTGGTGGTTCATAGAGTGGCTGATGTTGCATACAGATTCCCCTTATACAATTATAAAAATACTGTTTATAAATGTGAAAATATGTTCATATGTTACTTTTAATTATTATCCTCTTTGTTTCTGAAAATAGCTCAGAATGATGGAAATGTAACGAAGTGGTATGATGCATATTTTAATAAAGCAAGACCATATTTTACAAATGAGGGATTTCCTAACCCTCCATGTACAGAAGGAAAGACAAAGTTTAGTGGTAATGAAGAAATCTACATCATAGGTGCTGATAATGCATGCATGATTCCAGGCAATGAAGACAAAATTTGCAATGGACCACTGAAACCAAAAAAGCAATACTTGTAAGTATAAGTTGTATCTACCATGCATTCTGTTAGCAAGCTAGTTAGTATCTTTCATCCATCCATCTGCCTATCCTTTCATCTTTTCAATACGCACTGGACGTCCACCACGTAGAGTGACCTGATTTTTCAGGCACTAGGAATGGAAAGATAAACCAAGCATTCTTCTCACATTCCATAAATGTACAGTATTATAGGGGAAGCAGGCAACCCTAAGAGTAGTTATGATTTGATATAAGTTACATAAGAACAATATGAAAAATGTGCTATGGAGAACGTAGGCATATAGGAGAATTTAATTCTTTCTGTGGAAGACAATATGACTAATGTGTTTTTCACTTATTATTTTGCCATGCATGCTGATGTACGGGGTTTTAGAAACACTGTCCTATCCTTTTGTTTAATAGTGGCTTCCCTTTATGTCACTCATAACAATAACTCTCTGCTTTTTATCTCATCAAACATCTGTGTGATAGAAATATTTAATACTGCCTTTAATATTTAGCATTTTGAAGCCCCTAAAAACCTAACATTTTAAAATCAATTTGATGTTTTGGCTTTATTGAATTATTTTCTCAATTTATTATTTTCCTCTTGAATCAATTTTATTATTTTTATATCATGAGACTACAATTTTTAAAAGAATCATCTTAACGTGTGATTTTCAAAATATTATTTTTACTTACAATTTTTTAACTGCAGATGCTTTTATTTGTACCTGTTAGTTAAAACATCAAATTCTTTACAAATGTCTCAAGCCAAGTTAACATTGGAAAAATTAGAGAAGTTAGGCAACTAAAAATAATGCTTTATTATCTGTATTAAATGCAATTACTTCGGTTCAAATTCCAGGTTATTGCCTGAATATCTATTACAATTACGATAGTTATGAAAATGATATACTACCAAGTATCATGTTTATTCATACTTACAGTTTATCTATTTTGTATAGTTGTTCTGAAAACAGACTCTTCATATAACAAAATCATACTTTTTTATAATTATTTCTTGAATTATTCATAGGAAAAATCATATGATATGCAAAGTGTGTTTTTTTTCTTTTTTCTTTTATAGATTTAAATTTAGAGCTACAAATGTTATGGGACAATTTACTGACTCTGATTATTCTGATCCTGTTAAGACTTTAGGTAAGACATATTTTGTAGTTATAATCTCAACATATTTATCAAAGTTGGAACATTTATTAGTGATGTTATTTACTTGGAACATTTATTAGTAAATATATTAATCCATGTCTAGATGTTCTTAAATGCAAACTCATTTAAATGTTAATTAGCCTCTCTAATAGTATTGGTGGGTTTTTAAAATTTTTTATTTTAGGTGTGGGCGTACCTGTGGAGGTTTGTTACATAGATAAATGTGTCATGGGGGTTTGCTGTACATATTATTACATCACCTAGGTATTAAGCCCAGCACCCAATAGTTATCTTTTATGCTCTTCTCCCTCCTTTCACCCTCCCCCATCAAGAAGACCCCAGTATCTCTTATTTCTTTCTTTTTGTTCTTAAGTGCTTATCATTTAGCTCCCATTTATAAGTGAGAATGTGTGGTGTCTGCTCTTGTGTTCCTACATTAGTTTTCTAAGGATCATAGCCTCTAGCTCACTTCATGTTCCCACAAAAGATATGATCTTGTTCTTTTTTATGGCTGCATAATATTCCATGGTGTCTATGCACCAAGACACATACACACAAATGTTCATTGTAGAATTGTTCACAACAGTAAAGACATGGAATCAACCTAAATGCCCACTAATGACAGACTGGATTAAGAAAATCTAATAGTATTTGTCATCTTCCTTTAAAAGATGGATGTTCCATACATTCTAATCTGGGCATAGATTTTGTTAGAGTATTGATTCTGTGCTGAGATTACTAGCATTATACCAAATACATATTTCTTTGGTTATTTTAATATATAATCTTAAATATAAACTAATGAAAGAGAATTATGCTTGTGGAAAATTTCCTTAAATAACCCTAAAAACTATACTCTTACAAGTGCTTTTTAATATAGTTATTTATTTTAAACAACTCTTTCATGACTTTCTTTCACTTATACCCATCTAAATCAGGCCTACATAAAACAGGAATGCAGTTTAGTCAGATGTGTGTATATATCATCATCATCTCATTATCACCATTGCCATAGTCATATCTAACATTAAATATTCTGTGCCTGACATGCTTCTGGCTCTTTGCACATATTCACTGGCAAACTCATCACAACTATCTGTTAAGCTATGTCAGTGCCCCAGGGGATATTTGGCAATGTCTGGATCCATTTTTCTTTGCCACAACAGAATGGTGGTGGTGGTGGTGGTGGTGCATGCTACTGGCATATAGTGGGCAAAGATTAGGAATGTTGCTAAATTTCTGCAATGTACAAAACAGCCCATAATGTCAGTGGTCCCGAGGTTGAGAAACTCTGACTTAAGCCCTAATGTTCACTCCATTTTACAAATGAGGAAACCAACGCTCAGATTCTTTAAGCATTTAAATGTCTAGGCCACGATTCCAACATCACAGAACAGGAATTCATAACACTACATTACAAATACAGGACTTAGACCTGGTTTCAAAACTTGGCTCTGCCACTTGAGAAAATAATTTAATTTCTATAAATCTGAGTTTCCTTTGTTGGGAAAATATTGATGAAAGTATCATCCTTGAGGGGTCGTTGAAGTTTTACATAAAACAACCTATATAAAAATATTAATATTTTATAGTTAGTAAATTTTTAATGTTTATTAGCTTTTTCAGATAGGTTACTATAAAATATTTTAGAAGTATCCTTATTTAGGAGAAATTATTTCTCTAGAATTTCAATGAGAGTATCACAACATTCTATATTGTTTGCACCAAGCCCTCAAAAGCCCCAATGTATTCATCTGTAATACTTTAAGGAACTACATGAACGGGGTACCTCTGAGGCACCACTTGAGGATGTGAGACTTTGTGTGTTGCTCAGTGTATCCTGAACTGCTAATAGATTTCAGTGTGAGTTATGACTGAAGAATGGTTGTCCCACCATTTTTAGCCAGAAATTCTCATCAGATTGTGGAAATATTAATTGTATAAAAAGTCAGCCTCTACAGCCTCTACATAGTCAAGGAAACTTTGCATCTTGCATAAAGAAAGAAGGGACATATAGTTTGCTACACAGATGTTTGTAGAGAAATAGCAAATACCTTTCTTTGGCTAAAGTATTTGTTTCATTTCATTAAAATCATTGGTTTGATTAACTTTACCCTATAATTTCATCATTTTAAAGCTAGCTGATTAGTCTTGTGGCTTTGAAATTGTGTCAGGTGTTTCTGCATCTGATAGATGAGTCCGTCACACTCTGATGCCGCTACAGTAAAATAAATGTCTTCTTGTCATCAACATAATTTCCTAAAGGTTACAGCATTCAGAAGCCATCACTTCAGCTAAGTAGTGATCCTGGTGCATTTACCAATGGAAGGTAAAAAACCTAGACAAGACAGATAACTCGCATATCTTAGGAGATAATAGTTTGCAGGAGCAGTGCTGAAAGGCGCTAGCCTTGCTGTGTAGTGAGATGTTATCTTTCATCAGTTACTGGTTTCATACAGATTACTGATGGGAAGGCAGCATGTTCACTCAGTTATCTGAGAGGCAAAGTTGAGACATTCAGGGTAACAGAAATGACAAAGACAAGCCATAAAAGCGGGGCGCCCCAAGCATTGGGAACCATGGTGCACAGCAGCATGATTCTCTAGATTCTGCTAAATGGCTTCTCTCTGCCCAATGGTGGCCTCATCCAGCACTATAGGTAATCTCAGGGAGCTCCTCAGTGATGGTCTTCTCTTTCTTCTTTCCACTTACAGTCAAGATGGTGGAATACAACCATTAATTCTGAAATGTAGCAGAAATACATAGTTAGTTTTCTGATTCCTTCTTTGGAAGTATAACCACTGCTGCCCCAATCATTTAGGTATGAACCTTTGTGTGCTGTGGTAACAGGAGGAGTCTACAGTGGGTAAGATATGTGTAACGAAGGACAGAGCACAGGATCCTGCCAAGGCTAGGGAAGGAGGGACTGGTGAAATGTAGACTGGACACAGTATACAGGAAGGCACTGGGCTGCTAAGGGATAGTGACAGTGAAGGGTCCTATGTATCTATTATCAAATAACTCAGAGTTCAGTATATTATTCATATGCCAGTGATGTAATGACAGTCTTTCGGGCTGCTCCATAGAGTGATCTTCCAGGGACTCTCTCCTGAGAGATAGCAGCTTTGTCATTGGCCTTTGCCCTACAATTCTTATTCTGGGTTGACCACATGGAGTTCTGCTATTTAGATAGATATTTATGTCTATCAATAAGGTACAATTATGCCTCTCAGAGACGTTATTATTTGGAGTTTAAAATTAGGGGCAAATACCATAGACTGATGAGCTTGCTTAGTTTGTAATCATTAGTTGTGGTGAAATGAGAATGCACCATTGGAGCAGAATTCCTCAATGACTAGCAAAGTAGCCCAGCCATTTTTCTGGTTAATGGATTTAACACCATCAGTTACTGTTGTCACATTTGCTTTCTACCAGACTATTGAATATCATGATTCTATGGAGATTAGAGTCAACTTGATAGGTCAGACAATAAAGAAACCCCCCTAGAAGTGGTCCTGGTCCGTCTGACATTAATAGAAGACTATAGATCAGGGGTGTTCAATCTTTTGGCTTTTCTGGGCCACACTGGAAGAATAAGAATTGCCTTGGGCTACATGTAAAATACACCAACACTAACAATAGCTGATGAATTTTAAAAAATCATAAAACCATATCATACTGTTTTAAGAAAGTTTATCAATTTGTGTTGCGCCACATCCAAAGCTGTCCTGGGCCACATACAGCCCATGGGCTGCGAATTGGGCAAGCTTGCCATAGATTCAAAAGAGTTCTTATTAAAAGAACATTGCCAAGAAAGAAACTCTAGAGGAACTCAGAAAGAAGTTGACCAATTCTGCAATGGTCAGTGCAAGAATGGTTTCATGGCTGTGAGGATGAAGGCAGGCAAATAATAAAGTGCATTCATATAATACTCCTGGTGTCATCAGAAGATGACAAAGGGTGATTGAGTCCTTTTTTCTCTCTCAAATATGTCATGTGCTGGGATATATGAATCATTTGCAGCAGGCTAGGGACTCAAACATTCCTAGCAAGCCTGCTGAAGACATATGTGTGTATGTAATCCCAGACTACAGAGAGAAGTCTAGGTCCCTTGAAGGTCATCCACCCACCAGGGGATAAGCATTCATTCACTGGCATTTTGCACACCACAGGCAGTGAGCACTAAGTGGAGTTGCCTATCTGTTGAAGCTTTAGGATTTAAGAGCGTTTGCAAGGCTGTGTTTCCACAGACCATTGTGATAGCAATTTTGCCTCTCAGAGATGTTATTATTTGTAGTTTAAAACTAGGGGCAAAAGAATCACCATAGACTGATAGAAATGTTTAAGTTTAGTGAGAGAGGGCTCAGTAGAGCTTCACTGGATGAATAAGTATGAGTCTGTGGAAGAGCAGTTTGCATTTAAAGAAACCTTTATGGCCTGTAGGGGTAAACAGGGAAGATAACATATGCATTATTTTAATCTTAAATAAATACTTAAACTTATTTGATTTTGTTTTTACTCAAGATTGAGTATTGGCATTTTTATTAACAAAATTCACAAGAAACCTTAAACTTTTTGAAAAAATCCTCGTTGGGTGCTTCAGTTTATGGAAAGTGCTTGTAGGCAATGTTTTGATTACAAGGTTTAATTATAGAGGAATCCTGTGATTTGAAAACCAGACACCCGTTTCTGTACCTTACAGGGCTCTCATTAAAGCTGAACACGATGAAACCTTAAACCTCATGGCAAAGGCACCCTGTGATTGTTTTCTTTTGTCATAATACTTCTCATTTCATTACTATGCTAACAATGAAAAGTTCCAATGTGCTCACATAGATTCAGAAATAGGGAGTTGCTATACATCTTTTCCATCCAAAGGATTACTTTTCCGAAGTCACCAGAGGAACAGAGGAACATTGTATTTTATAAAGAGACTGATAATGTGGTAGTGAACCTCACAGACTCTGTAGTCAAGACAGATATTTTCAGGCAGTCTTAGTATATATCGAATTTATGAGATTGTGGGATAGTTACTTAACAAATTATTTTTAAGTTCTGAAATCTTATTTCTAAAATGAGAATATTAATACCCACTTCAGAAGCTAACTAGGAGATTATACCAGATAATAAATGGATGAATGAATATGAAATGTTTATTAATAAATATACCTGTCATTGTTTATTTACCAAGCCTTGAAGGGGTTTTACATATCAACTCATGCATCTTCACAGCAACTCTGTAACACTATCTCCTATTTGCATGTCCCCAATTTCTAGGTAAGAAATTTGAAGCATTGTATTTTTTTAGCAACTTGATCAAGGTTTTTAACCATCCCAAATGTGGTGATAGAACCTGCCTTCAGACCCAGGCAGCGTGACCGCAGTCAGTGCTGTACTTGTAACCATTGCACACACTGCCTGCAAATCACTAAGTACCCAAGTAGCTCCCAGTTTGTTACCATGGGTGATGTTTCTGCTCCCACGTACTTCCTATCTTTGCTATACCATTTTCTCTTCTTGATATTTTTAATTATTTCTAGCTGCTCTCTTTTCTCACACTTTTGTCTTGGCCTTTGAGGTTAGCATTCACAGATGAGCATGTGTTGTTTTTGTGTGCAAAGATATCGTTTCTTTTTATTTTTTTAACACTGAATAATGTGACCTTTTCTTACACCCTGGTAAGCACTTTACTAGCTACTTTTAAATTTTTGCCTGTCTATGTGGATGAAAATGACGTTCATCCCAATAGGGTGTTTTAATCTATATGTTTAAAATTTTATTGACTGTTGACAAATTATACATGTATATATTTATGGGGAACAGAGTGATGCCATGATGTATATATACCATGTGCAATGATTAAACCAAGTTAATTAACAAATCCATCACCTCAAATACTTATCATTTATTCCTCCTAATTTTATTTCTTGAATTATGAAATCGAGCAACTTTTTGTAAATTCTTTGTGCAGTGTTTGAGTATCCCAGGTGACTAGCACTGGGCCAAAAGAGAAGATGAGCCCCCTATTCTTTAGTCCTGTTATAAGAACTGATTTTTTGTAATAATAATAAGAAGAAGAAGAAAGAGGAGGAGAAAGAAGGAAGAGAGGAAGGAAGAAAAGATTCTCCATTTTATATGCACCTATATCAGGAGCCAGGAATTGTACTATGAGCTTTATATCTCATTGAATTTGAGCTTCTTCTTAGAGAATAGGCTTAAAAACAGATTTTAAAAATTGGATACATATGCTGAATTTAAATAATGATGACTTCAGCCAGAAGGTGATACTTATGAAAAATTAGTGCTTTATGATTATGATTTGCCAAATTATAGTAGTACAATTTATCATGCAAACAGAACAATTTAACATGATTTGTCACAGAATTTAAGTCTAGTCAGAAATGACTGTGCCTATTACAAAAAGAATCATGTTTATATTTTTAAGTAAAAGGATTCCATTTTCTAATAAAGGATTTGGAGAAGTGATTTCATTCTGTACTGTGAATGCTCTGTGTGTCCAAGCATAGCAGTGAATCAGAAAGCGTACTTGATAATCAGGGAACATTTTGTCCTCTCTTAGTGACACTTTTGTAATTCATGTGCCCAAAGGATTACATATTGTTTATTAATATATTATATGTCACTTCCTCACTTGGCCAGTGCTTTGAAATGGTAATCTAATCTGAAAAAAAAAATTTTGTGTGGTCTATGAGAATGTTTTTTTCCCAGTGTTCTAAGGCCCAGTGATTCATTATTACCTGATAAAGAGGATCCTTTATTCATCTTCATGCCTCATTTCCCAAGTATATTCAATTAGAGTCACCATGTAAAAATTCATAAATCAAACAATTTATATTTTAATGTATAAAAAGTGTATCTAAAATACTTTATGTGATACATGCTGTTTTCCCATTTTTTTTAATTTAGCTGGAGATTCTAGCAGACCATCAAGTGTTGATAACTGTTTTAAATTCAGTATTTATTCAAATCCACCCTGCAGGATAGCCACAGGAACCTGTTCATGTTGGTAATATTTTATTTGTACCAATACAGGACAAAAAGATGAAGCATTAATACTTGCCTATTTTACAGATAGATAACCTAGTTTGTCACTTGACTGTAATACTTTTTTCAGTGAAATTTGTTTTATTTAGGCATTTGTTCACTTATTTCTGAAGTAAAATATAACAGGAAGCATATTCCACCCCTAAATACTTTAGTATATTTCTCTAATAAGTATGTTTTTATTATATCGTTGCAGTTAAACTTAACAATAAGTTATTGATATTATTTAAGCTACTTGTATATATGTTTTCAGATCACCATTTGATTTTTTATAGTTAATTTATTTGAATCAGCATCCAAATAAGCATTTACACATTATCTTTGATAGTTCTGTTTCTTTTCCCCCATGCCATAGACTCACTGAAGCAATCAGATAAGTTGTCATGTAGGCAGCCCCATATTCTGGATCTGTCTGAATGCTTTCTCTTGATGTCCTTTAGTTTTTTTTTTTTTTTTTCTTTCCACCACTTTCTTATAGATTAGAAATAAGATCTAGAGGTTTGAGTATTCAAGGTCAACATTTTTGTCAGAAGTACTTTATAGGTCTTGCTGACTAGATCACAATACCCTCCATCAGGAAGTGTTGAATATCTGATTGTTACACATGATGCTAAGATTGATCAGTAGGCTTGGTGGCAGCAGCAACAGTATGATCCTTCAGTGGAAAGTTGGTTTTTACCACTTATAACCAGCAAATAATCTACAGAGTGGTATTTTGTCATCCTGCAAATGTCCAAATTCCGATTAACCTTCCTCCTAATCATTTTAGAATACATTTATGTTTGTTACCTGAATCAACTATTTCACTAGAAATACCAATTATTAATTTCTAATTTTATCACTCCTTTAACATTTATTCAACAAAATTCTCTTCTAATAACGATCTTTATTTCCTTGACTAGGGCTGTTTTTAAAAATTCATGAAATATAGTTAGTATAAGAAAGCCAGAAAAATATACATTTCAATTACAAATTAATTATGAATATTGACACCAAGGAGATGGTCTAGTTATAGCCAGTGTTTACAAATTAGTATTTTTTAGCTCTTGGGTACTAGGCATGATACCTGGGTGATGCAGTAACCTGTGCAGCAAACCCCCATGACACGAGTTCATCTATGTAACCAACATTCACATGTGGCCTCCAAATCTAAGACAAAAGTTAAAAAAAAAAAATCAGCACTCTTGTTATTTTATTTTATTAAATAATATTATTTGTTATTTTCAATCAATTTCTATTTTTATTCAATGTAAGGCTTACATTCTTCCCTCTTTGGCCAGTAGGACCCCTTCAGTAGGATCATTTGTTTCTTTTATACCAGTAGCCTTTTGTTAGCTTCCTAGATATCTAGCACCATTATATGTCTTGAATTTGTTTTGTTCCTTACTCCCACTTTGGAATTACCATCTTTCTAAGGTTCCCTGGTTTCTTCGGTGAAAACTACAAATATGTTGAAGATAGAGCCTATGGAATTTCCTCATGTGTTTTGGGTGTGTTCTACGAAAGAAAGAGTCAAAGATGACTCCAGGGTTTTTGGTCTTAGCAGCTAGAGCAAGGAACTGTCCATCAACTGAGAAGTGGAAGGATACAGTTGAAAGGAGGGAAGTGTACACATTCAATTTTGGACATACCGATTTTAACATTTTAAGCATACTTCCAAATAAAGATGTCTAGTAGGCAGTTAGATATATAAGTCTGAAGTTTGGTAGATAAAATCTAAGTAGTCATCATGATATAGATGAAATTAAAACTGTGAGGCTAGATGAGCTCACACAGAGAGTGAATTTAAATTAAAAAAAACAAGAGGACTTAGGACTGAGCTCTAAACTTAAAAAATAGAGAGGAGGAACAAATAAGTTGCTACATTTTACTAGTATTCTTCAGCAAAGAATATTTTCTTATGCCAAGAAATTTTTTTTTGGTAGTTTGGGATCCAAAATAGTATTCCATCCTAATATTTAATTATCATGTTATCCCTCTTTTCTAGGGGAAGGACTTTCAGAAAGAACTGTAGAGATCATTCTCTCCGTCACTTTGTGTATTCTTTCAATAATTCTTCTTGGAACAGCTATTTTTGCGTTTGCAAGGTAAGACTTATTTGTGCTTACATTCCAGGATGCTTTATGGGCATTATATCAGTCACAGGAGACAGAAGCCGCAGCAGTTACTTGAATGGGAAACACTTTACTTTTTATATTTTTAATAGACAGATAAAAATGTATTTATCATGTACAATATGATACTTTAAAGTGTATGTGCATTGTGGATTGACTAAATCTAGCCATAAAAAAGAAAGAAACCCTGCCATTTGAACAGAAGACATTTAATTTAAAGAATTGTTAACTAGAGAAATGGCTAACTACTAAACAGAGTAAAAGAGAAATCTAAGAGTCCAGAAGTAGCAAGCACAACAAAGCAGCTACTTGCTTTAATTTGAAGGAGAGAGGACAGTAAAGGAACTAAGAACTGAAATAAGTTGTCTCCCAAGATTTACATGGAATCACTACTGCGAGCACATGCAACCTATCACCTATCAGTTAGCAAAGAAATATGACAGAGGCAAGGAGCTAGAGCTGTTCCGTAGAAGCTACCCATCTTTATTAGATGGTAGGCAGCCTGGAATTGGTAATAAAAGCATCCCATTCTTGCTGAATGGTGTAGGTGAGCTGGTACTACTTGGAATCATTCACCAATGGAATGGGCAGAACGTTCCCTTCAGAGGCAACAAGAGCTCATCCAGGTGAATTGCTGGACTCTCAATGAGTAACAATAATGCAGGACTGGATCCCAAAAGGGCAGGGTTTTCCTCTTCCTCTGCCTCACATGGTCACTCTAGTGACCTCTATTGACAAAGCCTAACATTCTGCCCGCTGGCAAAGGAGAAATATAGGTTCCAGCTCCAAAATCAAAGAGCAGGGCAAAAAAGATGAGGTTTGGAGATAATGAAAGACAATAAAGTGAAAACACAAAAGCAGAAGCTTTCAGGCCATCTGTCTTTTAAAGTAATTTATAACTCTGATAGGTTTAATTTAAAATATCTCAATCAGGTCTAAATATTAAAGTTTATACAGAAAGAAATCTTTTTACAATGAGAACAACACTTGTAAAATGTCCAGTTTCCTTATATAGTAGACCCCCTTCTTATGCTTACTTTATGAACATGTCTGTGCTGAATTTTCCAACTACATCTTTCCATTCTCAGCATCAGCATCAGCATCCTAATTCCCTTATTATTTATAGGACCTCATCGGAAATCTTACTTCCTGACCTCAAAATCTAGCTTTATAAGTCAGATTGCCAAGTTAAAGGGACCTTACGTTTGTAAAGATAACCCTTCTACCAATTTCCTAAATAGTTCGATAGACCATTTTTATTTCAACTGAAGAATGTAGTTCTGTATTCTAAATGCCATGTATCATGTTTCATCTTGACTCCCGTAAAGCATCATTTTAATAGATTGTTTGAAAGGCTCTTGAAAAAATATATTTTCTCTATACCCACATACTGTTCAAGATTTAGGCAGAATACAGTAAAAGAGTCATTATTCTAGGTACTTTGAATGCTATACTGTATGAAATATGGTCCTTTTCCCTAAGAAGTATGCACTGGCCACATTTATATAATTTCCCTGCTCTAAAATCTTCTCTGACCTCTCATTTCTCTACAAGATGAGCTCCTTATGTAAGCAGGAAATGGTCCTCCTTATTCCCTACAACTGTCCTACATACTAGCTAAAGGGATCTGTTCTCACCTGAACATTCCTTGGGCTTTTTATACATTCTGCTTTTGTTCAGTCAACCTGAAATGTGCTTCCTCCTCCTTCTTATCCTGGAGCATCCAAGTCAAATTCTACTTCTTTACTTCCTCTAAATAATAATAACTATAACTTATGTAACCAATCAGGCACTGTGTTATGATTTGTAATTTGAATCGTTTTTCTCTTGTTTATGCTTTTTCTGCATTTAAATCTTGCCTCTCAACTAAATTGTAATGTCCTTGAGGGTAGGGAACATGTTTTATACTTTCTATATCATCCTTGATACCCAGCTCTCGAGAAATACTAAATATTTGAAATGTGAAAGAATAACTAAACATTACTTTGTAATATACCCTATTGTGTCATGGAGAAATAAGCATGTAAAGGGCTTAAGATGAAAAGAATCTGATTTGATTCTCAGATTCATGTGACTTTTATTTTGAACCTGAGTTTTCTGATTGTAAAGATAATATCTACTCACAATATTTTTAAAAAATTTAATGATAGTTTGAAAACAATTTTTACGTATTTTCATGCATGTAAAAATTTTCATATATGTGAAAACAATGGTGCATTATCTTTTAGCACTAGTATTGATAGCACTGAACTATTTTCACTTTGGCATATTTCCTTTATGTGACAAATCAGTGAGATAGCTAGAGAGAAGAGAAACAAGATCACAGCATAAGTCTTCTTGGTTCTACATTTTAAATGTACCTATGGCCCAGGCCTTCTATCAACTAATTCTTATGGAATTTGGAACTTCATCCCAATAACTTATTAAAAAAGGAAAGTACAATAAGTTCGATGGAATTAAAACAAGAAAAAGAATTTGAGTAGCTGTAAATTTGCAACATATTCAGAGAGGTGATTTTAACCAAGAAATTATTTGTCTAAATGTCTTTACTTGAAAGCTAAACCTAATTTTATATGCTTTCTATGACACTCCCTTCTTGGACTTTACTGCAATCTTTTTAGAATTCGACAGAAGCAGAAAGAAGGTGGTACATACTCTCCTCGAGACGCAGAAATTATTGACACTAAATTCAAGCTGGATCAGCTCATTACAGTGGCAGACCTGGAACTGAAGGACGAGAGATTAACGCGGTGAGCACACTCCTCTGGGTGAACTGTGGTCCAGAGGGCCTGAAGCCATGACCCTATTCTGATCTATGCTTGTTGGAAGTGTTTGTGGGGCTCCAATTTACACAGGTCACAGAGATCTTCTTTCAAAGAGTGACCTCCGTCTTCTACACACTTCTCACTGGTGTTCGGAGAATCACTTAATCTTCCTAATATTTTGAGTTAAATATGAACTTCGGGCTATAATGTTCAGCCAGGATTATTTCCCTGAGACAAATATTTTCCCACATTAAACCTTTGACATTATGTTGAATAATTCATTTCATATGATAGATTTTTACATTTAACTTTTCTGGAAGTGTCCACATTTTCAATCACAGGTTTAACTTAATTAAATTTATAATTACTTGATAATTTATGTCTATTTTTATAAAAACCTTTTATAACTATTTTAGTATAAAATTACATAAAAGTCTAAGTTGTATATATTTTTAAATTGCTTTGTATTTAAAAATTAAATATAAAGTAAAAAGTTACCTTCAGAAGGAAAAGTTAAAACGTGTGCTAAGTATGTTTCGTTGTTACCTATTAGAAATAAAGTACATAATTTTTAAGAAAAATAATTATAAATTCTTTTAAAAGTATAAATTATTCAAAATGTTGGCACATTATAAAACTTTGTCTATTAAGATAATTCATCAAATTCTTAACAAAAACTACCAGTAGGCTATTTTAGCAAGTTTATGTTTTTATACAATTCAATAATATGTACTGCTTATAAGCACAAACTAATTGTTACCAGGTACTTGCACAGCCCTGTTACATTTTTTTTTAATATTAATTTTGAAAATACAGCATCAAAGGTCTTGGACTCAAAAATAATTATTCATTTTAGTTGTCACTTATTAAAGTTGGACTTTTTCTAATAGATGGACTTTGCAAGTATATTTCCAGCCTATCTAAAAATATCTAATACGTGCTATAGAGGGAAGTGTCATTTGATAAGTAAGGTCCTTCCAAATGCTACAAAATGAAGGTTATTCAATGTTATCACTAAATTTCAGGGAAATGTGCTTTCTTGGATATGAAAACTGACTTTTTAAACATTTGGATGTTGATCTTCATGTTCTAGTACAGTGGTCCTGTCCACAAATGGATAGTACTCCAAAGATTTAAGTGTCAGATGATGTAAATTACCCAAGAAAATAGTTTTCTATATAAGAAATATTGGCCAGGTGTGGTGGCTCACACCTGCATTCCCAGCACTTTGGGAGGCCAAGGCGGGCAGATCGCCTGAGGTCAAAACCAGCCTGGCCAACATGGCAAAACCCCGTCGCTACTAAAAATACAAAAATAAGCTGGGCGCAGTGGTGGGCGCTTGTAATCCCAACTACTCAGGAGGCTGAGGCAGGAGAATGGCTTGAACCAGAAAGGCTGAGATTGCAGTGAGCCAAGATCATGCCGTTGTACTCCAGCCTGGATGACAGAGCGAGACTTTGTCTCAAAAAAAAAAAGAAAGGAAATATTATGTATTACCCAGTGTAACTCACCTAAGTAAAGCCGTATCATAGGAACACAAGCACTGCTACTACTAGACTGTGTCTCAATCCTTAAGGAATCATTCTGCATCATCGAAGAAAGTTTCTCCTCCTTTCCCCCTATGGGCCAAATGAATTGTAATGGTATCCTCCCAGCCTCCTTTCTGCACACCATTCTCAGTTCCTTGTGCCCCTCCTCAGGCCTGTGTGGCTCGTCCCTTTCTTCTATACCTGACAATGCACAAGAGATAAAATTCAAATTTCTCAGTGCAATTAATTTTAGCTATTTGAACAATATCGTTGAATCTGTTCATACTAAAATGTAAACTTCTAAGACCAACCCCATCCCCAACACTGGTAGGACATTTTCATTTTGTTAAAAAAAATACTTAGTTACCCCTGAAAAGTCCTTAATAAGTATATATCCAGGAAATATAATAAAGTGAAAAAGCTGTTTATTGTGTCATGTTTTTAAACAGACAATAATGGAAAAAGTATTATTTATCAAAGAGGTTACATTCTAGGCAGACTGTGGTGAGATTCAATCCCCTAAGCACTAGGTATTTTCACAGCTTGTCCCTTTCACTACTTCGGAATACTAAATACAGCCATTATAAAAAATTAGAAAAGGCTGGGTGTGGTGGCTCACGCCTGCAATCCCAGCACTTTGGGAGGCCAAGCAGGGTGTATAACCTGAGGTCAGGAGTTTGAAACCAACCTGGCTAACATGGTGATATCCCATCTCTATTAAAAATATAAAATTAGGCTGGCATTGTAGCATGCATCTATAGTCCCAGCTACTCAGGAGGCTAAAGTAGAAGAATCGCTTGAACCAGAGAAGTGGAGGTTGCAGTGAGCTGAGATGTGCCACTGCACTCCAGCCTGGGTGACAGAACAAGACTATCTCAAAAAAAAAAAAGTTTTTTTTTGGGGGGGTTTTGGTTTTTGGTTTTTTTAGCAATGACTGTGATGGCAGCTACAGAAAGTTTCAGATTATGGAAAAGGTGGGCAAGGAATGTAAAGATAACTGTTGGTTGTTTATAATTCAGGGTCTACTTTATTTGACTTTCACTCCTCATTATTTATTTTTCTACTTCTATGTTTGTTTATTTACATATTGCATTATTTGTAAAAGAGTTTAAAAGTGTAATAATGTTTCAAATATCTTTATTTTGTTACACACAGAGAATTATTATATATTACCCCTAATAATAGCAAAATTGGAAATGCTAGTTTCCATGCTTTTCACTTTTTCACTTCTTTGTTGTGTTTCTGGTATTCACAATTGTTTGTAATTCCAGTGTCACATAACAACATGCTTTGCTGGATTTCTTACCAGACATGCATTAAAATAACAATTAAGTGATTTGGGTATCAATTCTTCAGTTCTGTGCCCAGCTTTACTATTTATGCAATATTTTTATGTTAATAAAGCCACTAAAACATTAGACAGTAAAACTAGAAAAATTAATGATCCTATAAGTAGCTGCATGTATATGTGATTGGGTTCTGTCATTTGGTGAAGTTCTAAAGCTCTTCATCTGTTTTGAGGTGTTTGAATATCTAAATCCATTAAAAGTTAAACAGGGAACTGATGGTAGATTCTAGGAGTGAGAATCAAGAAGTTTGAGTTAGTTCCCAAAATTGTCGGCAGGCTTCCACCATATGTCTTTGTTATCTGCAGGAAAGAACTGCCATAATTTCTCTTAAATCTACTCAGCTAATAGGCCAGGCACGTGGCTCATGCCTGTAATCTCAGCACTTTTGGAGACCTCGGTGGGTGAATTACCTGAGGTTAGGAGTTCAAGACCAGCCTGGCCAACATGGTGAAACACCATCTCTATTAAAAATGCAAAAATTAGCCAGGTGTGGTGGCACATGCCTATAATCCCAGCTACTCAGGAGGATGAGGCAGGAGAATCACTTGAACCCAGAAGGTGGGAGGTTGCAGTGAGCCAAGATCACACCATTGCACTCCAGTCTGGGCAACAAAAACAAAACTCCATGTTAAAAAACAAACAAACAAACAAAAAACAACAACTACCCAGCTAACATATGTTCTCTATGCTTTCTCTACTTGATTCTTAGACATGTCCTTTTTATTCCAACTTGGCAAATAACTAATCAATAATTAATATATTGATAATTAAATTAAATAATCAATAAATAATGATCGATAATTAAAATATTAAATTTAGGAAGTTACCTAGTAAGCAAAAGTAAAACAAAAAACACACATGGTGCTTGGTACTAAGTCCTCTTGAAGATTTGTGGTTTCGTACTTCAGGTATTATTTTATACTCTCTGCCTGTATATTTACATTTTTAAAGCCCATTGTGTAATTTTTTTTATTTGTAAACTGTTGTTATTTAATTATGTTCCACTTTGTTTCACAAAACTTTTGAAAATGCCTTCTCTCGGTACTATTTCTTCCCAAATGAGAGCAGAAGTCAAATAATGATATATTGCTCTTTAATTCCATGAAAACATTCAGGGATATACTAAATTAATGTTTTAAATTCTCAATTGGAATGATATTTATATTATGCACAAAATTATTTACATTTTATGTTTAAGTTTAGATAACAAAAACTATATTTCTTTGAAAGAATATTTAATATTTTGGGCTCATCTGTTTCACACTTACCAAATTAGGAAGTGATCCTTGGGTTTTGTTATTTAATAAACATAGAGAACAACATTTTGTGATGGCTCCTGCAAAATACCACCACGTAGCCTATTGAAGTTAGAAAGGTTACAAGCTCTTATAGGCAAGATCAGCAGGCAGAGATACGCATAGGTAAGACAGACCTGTATCTTTAAGATCACTGAAACTGACTCACCTTGTGGATTGTCTTTAACTAGTTTAACTGTAAAACAATTACCTTCCCATGAGAGTTACATCACTTATAATTAAACAACCTAACAGAATTTTCATAAGCTAAAGATGCTATTTGCTAAATAAGCATTTTTTTTTTTTACTGTCTTCTTTCCACATTTAAGTCATGGAGGTTTTGTCTCCTATATAGACTAAATCATAAAAGAATAGTAAAACAACATTAATCAACATCACTAATATTCTTACTTGACAGAAGCTCAGTTTCATCTAGATATCAATTTTTTTTCAAAAATTTTACACACCATTTCATACTAATTACCCTGCCTATTTTAGTTGAGTGAATGTAATCGCATATTATTTTAAGCCTCAAAGCCCAATCCAATAATCACAAATAGAATTAAAATTCACAACAAAATAAAGCAAAAAATCTAGTGAGTTGGAACAATTTCTATTTTAAGAGAAACTTTCTTCAATAATTTTCCTTCTTCAATAACTTTAGAAGTATACATGTTAAATTGTTATTCAATATTTGGTTATGTCTTCAGAAAACTTACTGCTTAAAAGAAAATTCTACATATGTACTTTGTAAACTGTAAAGCAGGATACTTTTGGTATTGTTATTATTGTGATTCATATTTGTAAAATTGAATACTATCTCAGTCTACTTTAAAATATAGAGTTTGCTAACAAAATAATGGCTAGTGTTTATGAGCAACTACTATATGTTAAACTCTGCATGTAGTGATTTCACGTAACTCTTTCGACCCTTAGCGGTAGGTACTCCTATCCTCATTTTACAGATGGATTTTTAAAAAATGATGGTAGGACAGTCTTAAGTATCTAAGGTCATACACCTAATTAGGAGAGCTACAAGCTAGCCCAGGTCTTTCTCTGAGGTATCAAGATGTGTGTGTGTGTGTGTGTGTGTGTGTGTGTGTGTAACGCATACTAGAGAAGATCAATGTAAACTTTCCTAAATAGAAAAAGACCCACAGAATTTTTTCTCAGCAGCATTTTCTATGTTGAAAATGAGTCTAAGGAAAGAGGTAATTCGTTGAATTTCTTTGTTGTCTCATAATATGAAGTAAAGAAGTGATAGCATTTTAATGTTGACTCAAACTTGCAGAAACTGGAAAACTTTTCGTAGTACAATTTTTATTTTGGCTTTAATAAGAATTCATAATTTTTGACTGATATATGCAATTCTAATAGTTTACTTTTTAAGTGTTTAAGTTTTGATAAATCCTGGTCATTAATTTTACTTCTTTTCTAAACTTAAGCTATCTTTGCAAACAATGGCAAAAATTTGTGAATCCAGAATACATGTTCTATACGTAAAATGAAGTTGGAGATACTTAATGCTCATGTTCTTGTGATAAAAAATCAAAACTAATTCAGTGTGTTTGTATACTAAACAAATAATGAATCTTTACTTCCAGATATTCTTCATTTTTCTTTAGACGCAAGGAGATTTTTGTCATCCAGTAAGTTACTGTGATAATGCAGAACTCTGCTGTGATTATTTTAATCTTGTCAGGTGGTGTGCTCTATATTTTAAAATACACAGTATTGAACATCTTCTTGTTTAATGTGCTATTTTTCTAAAGCTACCCCAAAAAGCTATACTTTCTACTAACAATGTGTCCTTTATAATATTGCATGCTGTTGATAATGGTAAAGTTAATCTTATCAAAATGCACATTGACTCATAATGTGCATATCCTGAGAATTTGCTGTGTTCTCATGTTGTGTTAGGATTGATAGCAAATTAAGTTTTCACCTAGATTCCTGTACAGGCTTCTTGTTCTGTTATTAACATGACACAATAGCTGAGTTCTGCATCTGGAGGGTGGAGACTATATTTACATTTCATACAAGCTCATTTCTGCAACTGTAGGTGGTTAACCTGCAAGGACCAAAACAATGACATTTCTTGTTCTCTGACTCTCTGGTGCATACACAGAATGGCATATTTCATGGAAACTTTATTTCTGCACTGTCTAGTCGGGAGCCAACTGTGCATGCTGCCAGGCACTCCCTTGATACTCAGAAATGCCATCTGTATCGTGGCACAAACATTTTTGGATACATTCTGAGAGTACCATAGCAGAATATCAGCACTAGCAGGGACCCCAGTAACTGATTGAGTGCCCCAAACATAATAAATCTCTTCAGGCAAAGAATGTGAATGAAGGAATATTAATGGAGGCAGAGAATTAAAAAGGCATTTGATTTCAAAATCATACACTTTACTAAAGAAGAGTCTGTCTTCATGAGCTATAGGGCTGAATGGGGCCAAGGCTCCTGATATTCTAGTCAAACATGAATAGTACTCAGCATTATTAAAATAGAGGAAGTGATTATTTCTACTCTAATCACATTTAGCATTTGGGAATCATAAGTAACCTTGTTTTAACTTCAGATTAACTAGTCATCAAGTTCCCATTGACAGAATTAAGATACTTTTATGAAAGTACATTTCCTTCAGAGGACCTGCTTGATGGGATTCAAACATTTGTCTAAGTAAGACACTGTTAAACTAAAGATTTAATTGATCACATTACACATAGAATATCCATTTCAACCAGCACTCAGAGTTAAACCCTGGCCATTCCAGACTTAGAGGCAATTTGGTTGAGCAACTCTGCTAAATGTCTCTCTTCATCTTCATAAAATATCCTTTACCTATTTCTTCTTCTTCTCTCTCTCTTTCTCCTTCCTCCCTGCCTTCCTCTTTGCTTCCCTCCCCTCTCTCCTTTCCTTCCTTCCTCCTTCCTTCTTTCCTTCCTTCCTTTCCTGCTTTCTTTCACTGTCTTGCTTTATGCCATTAATATCTCAGAGAAAAAAATGCCTTCATTTTTGCAGAACCCTCACCCTAACACCAATTTTCTTTCCTGTAATCAGTGAATTGTACCCTGCTCAGTCAGAGCCCTTATCCTGACAGAGCTAAACTTAATCATTTGTTTTAGTCAGAACCTTTATAAAACACCTCTACATACATCATACCATTTAAAGTATATCTGTCTTGTTCCAACTCTAGTTTTCTGAGGTTGCTTCTAACATCTAACAGAGAAATGTTATTACCTACCTGCCATCCTGAATAATAGGCAGTAATGCCTTCTTTTCAGCTGGTGTAGTATCTTCTGTCTCCTATTCATTGAATCCTTGCTGAGAACCCCATTCATCTCTTCACACAGCTTTGATCAGTCTCTTTCTCCTCTCTATTTACAACTTCTACCCCGTTGCCCTGATGTAGCTAAACAATTCCATGGTTTTCATTTAGAATATATGGTTGACAAAAGAAGACTTCTGGCAAGAACTTCTCTTCAAATGTGCTAATGTGGAAAAGCTTAGCAATAAGAAAAACTCAACTTTTACCACACTGGGGATCATACCTCTCAGCTCTTTGACATTGGGAAGAATGTTGCATTCACTTCTCATCTAAAAGGTTATTTGGTTATTTCATCTTGATTAAATAAAAATAAATAACAATTGGGTATCACTCAAGTGCTAGGCACTGTTTTAGACACTGGGAATAGTGTAATCAGAAAGGAAGAGACATTGCTTCCAAAGAGCTATCTTTCAAATTTAATGCTCCTTTTAAACAGAATTGTCCTACACATATGAGGAGACTTGTTGAGAAAGTAATACATATCATCTACTATTGTTTTCCTGATTTATAAAGTATTATATGGCCAGGTGTGATATCTCATGCCTGTAATCCCAGCACTTCAGGGGGCCGAGGTGGGTGGGTCCCCTGAAGTCAGGAGTTTGAGATCAGCCAGGCCAACATGGAGAAACCCCGTCTCTACTGAAAATACAAAAATTAGCCGGACATAGTGGCAGGTGCCTGTAATCCCAGCTACTCGGGAGGCTGAGGCGGGAAAATCACCTTAACCTGGGAGGCAGAGATTTTGCAGTGAGCCGATATTGTACCATTGCACTCCAGCCTGGGCAACAAAAGCAAGACTCCGTCTCAAAAAAAAAAAAAAAAATCCATTACTCACTTGTTCAAATGGCATGTTTCTCTTATAAAGCTATAAATTTTTAGAATCAGCTGTATAGTACCAACCATGGATTAGGATATTTTAAATTTGTATTGAATTTATATTGGGCACCACATAAACATCAATGATTTGGCAAAAGAGTAAAGAAGGATTTGAAAGAAGATTACTTTCAAACCCCAAACAAAGAAAAATAATAGGAAATAACAAAAACTAAGGCATCTTTAAAAGCATTAAAGTAGATGCTTTGGATAAGCGATACATAATTGTAGATGTAGAAGTAATTTATCATTCATCAGTGACTTGATAAAATACATAAACTAAAAACTCACAATATCATGCAAAACTTGGAAATATTTATATTTTACCAGAGAGCTAGATTCTTCAAAAATTTAATCTACCAGGGAGCTAGATTATTCACAAATTTAATCTAAGTAGCAAGTATATGCTATGGGATACAAATACATATTTTTACATTAATCAACAAATTTGAGATTTTTAAATTTTTAACCTAACATCACTGGTTAAGTAGAAAAAAAAAAGGGTCTCAGTTTGTGCCATGCACTGGCAGTGCTGGTTGAAGCTGCTCAACTATAGGCTATCATTTGTGGCTCTCTATTAGGACTGTATTTTAATTCCCTGTAGATTTCAACTAATTGACCTTGAGGGAAAGCTGAGTCTCTGTGACAATATGGTCTTCAATCACCACTGCCAACATAAATAAATGCTTCCTTTCTAGATCCATCAAGAGTAATCTGAGTGGAATTTAAGTTTTTGATAGGCTTTAAAGAAATGAGTCCAGACGTGAAATAAGACTCTTTTCAACCAAAATATGTAGGATTTAAGACAGTTAAGATTCATGTAATAAAAAGTGTTTAACCCTTTCTGTTGGAAATTAGTCAGTTATCTTATTGAAATCTGGACAGTTCCCAAATTGATTTATCCAGTAATGAACTGAATATAGTCTGACAGTAACCTTCACTCTCATAAGTGAATGAGAATATCTTACCAGTCTAAAAATGTTTTCCATTTAACAGTTTTTTAAAAAGTTTTAAAAATGTTAATAGAAGATTTTTTATTTGAGTTTGTTTGAGTAGCTCCGTGGATCACTTCATTTGAAACTAGCACTACTGAAATACGTTACTGATTTTCATGCACATCAATTTCTGTGAGGTTTTGATGCTAATTTAACCAAACAGTTTTTCTCATTAGGAATTTAATTATACCTCATCAGTGATAAGTTAGTGCATTTTCCTTATAATATGTCCCATTTTCTTTTCTAATTCTCTGTATAAATTATTCAAATTCATATTTTGTTCTATATAAACATTAAAGTTTAAAACCTCAAAGAAAAATACAATTTAGAATGCAGCCAATACCTAAGGGATAAATACACCTATACAACATGAGGCTAAGAACCAAAGCAATGATAAGTATACTACTGACGAAAATGAAGAAGGAAATATCTAATTTTTATTTGAAATAGGTAATTTATCTCAAAATGTCTTCTCTATTTGAGCATTCCTGATTAGGTATTTCAAGATTTGAACTCACAAGTGATTGTGACATAAGTACAGACTAGAAATTACATAAAAACTGGACTACTAGAAGCCTTATTTCTTATGTTATTTAAACATAAATGTGAAGAACAGATTCCACAACATGATTAGGTTTAGATAAAAAAGAGTGTTACAGAAGAAAATAAAACCAAAACAGATTCCACCTCTTTTTCTTAAAGTGTGTGCCTATTTATCAATTACTTGAGTAGAAAAGAGAAATTTTATTGTTCATTTATCTAACTTCCTAACAAAGTGCACCTGTTAATTTACAATGTTAGATGATCTAATATGGCTTTTGCTTAGACTCATATGCTTTTTTTTAATGAATCTATTGATTATATATATTTAAAGCTTCGAGTTAGGATCTCTTGAGAATTCTGTTTCTTAATAATTTAGTGGGAAAATGTATTCAATTCAGATATTCTCTGACAATAAAACCAGAATATTCATCTTTTGCTTTCTGTCTATCTTAATCTGCATTCACCCACAATTTTATATTTAACATGATTTATTTAATGTTTACTATGAATAATGTTATGAGGGACATCTAGTAAGCCAAGTGTTAATCCTGCCCCAACCCTCAAGTATATATGAACCCAAATGCTTGTATCCTTAATGCAGGGACTTATATAGTCATAGCATAACATAGAAGATTATTTGTTCTTGGAAATTTGATTTTACAGAGAAAGGTAATTTTTTTTAGAAGAACAGAGTAAGATCAGTAGGATAGTTAACATTTGAATCAGGTATTACAGAATAAGTAAAATTTCCGTTGTAGAAAGAATGTCTGGAATGGTATAAAATTGAGGGGGAGGGATACCTAGAGAATATCTGGAGTGCACATAGGATGTATGAAGGGGAGTTACAAAGAATAATGTCAGAAATGTAGGCATGGTTAGAAATTTTTTACATAATTATATGAAAACTGAATTATTATGGTCATTGTATTAGATATTCGTTTGGAATCTTGAATTGAGAACTAGAAATCCAGACTTGGATTGAAAATCTAGATATTCATGACCACTATATTTTAGCACAATATAGTTTATCCATCTTTGAGTACAATAAAGAGAATGTTCTTGTGGAAATAATGGAAAAAGTCCCTTCCTTATATCAGTATCAATTGTAGAACAGTATGGATAGGAGCAGCTTGAGTTAAACAAAATAAACTAGAAATAGTAATTATCATACTAATGATAGTAACCAATACTTATGTATGGCTTACTAAAGCCAGAGACCTTGAAATCTTTTTACATATATGAATTTAATTTACCAAACTATATTTTCCAAACTGGGACACTGATGCACAGAAAAATTAAGTGTTGTACATGATAACATAACTAGTAATTGTTTGAGCAGGTATTTGAAACCAATACTGGCATCAGATTTAAAATAAGGCAAGAATTCACAAATATCCACCCAAACCCAATATAGCCAGTTATGGTTTAAAACTATCTTTAGGTGAACATCACAAAACACATATCATTATTATCCCTCTTGAGGGGCGAGGGAGCTGAGGTGTTTATTCACCAACTCTGGTTAGTCATTGATTGACGGCTGTTTCTGGGGACTCTCCAATGCTTCCAGCCTGCATGCAGGAGACACTCTGGGGAGAGTGGCAGGTGCTTGTAGTAGTAAACCATCTCCTTGCATGGGAATGTTGAGTACTTAGGCGATGTGGGTCAGGCACCAATGGTGTCTGTACGAACTTTTAAAAATGTGAGTTTCACAGCACTTAATAAATTTGCAATGATGTGTTTCTGCAAATATATATATATGGTTAGTGAGAGATTTTAAATGCAAAACGAATTACGAATAGTGAAACAAAAGCAACTTTTGATAGAGTTTTTCACTAAAAAGACATGGACTTAAAACAAAAAATATAAATTTATTCAATTAATCATAACTCTGAACTGAAGAATGAAAATAACTAACATCTATTTTAGATTCTAGTTAACCCAGTAGAAATACTTTTTTTTAGTACCAGCTTAATTAATCCTCTAGGAAAAAGGAATCTCTCCACTATAGGATGGCAGTCTCATTGTCCTTATATAGATGGACCACTAGCCTGTCACTAAATCAGATATAGTGTGCTTAAATTTTACAAATTACAGTGGAATATTATTTTCTGTTGTTATGAAAGTTATCTCCACACAGCTGAAGAGTTTCTATGTCCATGTGGTAGCAGGAAAATAGATCTTGCTAATCAAAGCATCTCAGTCATTTATATCTTAAGTTCAATTAATCAGAATTTGCCCAAAACAACCCTCTATTCTTTCCTATCTCTGAAGAAAAAGATAGCATTGGAGCATTGGGCAACAAGTTATCTTAAGTGAGCTAGATAGTATGTATGGTTGTAGCCCATAGCTGTCTTTCTTTCTTGCTGGTCTCTGCTGAGGGGTAATTATTTTCAACAAAGATTGATTGTTGCTTCAGTCCCCACTGCATATGTTACTATGTCAGAGATATTTCCAGAGCCTCCAATATTCAGACATTCTATTTTCCCTTCCCCAAATCAAGGATTCTTCTCATTTGGTATCCCTTTCAGCCATCTCCATATCCATCTAGAGTCAGGAATTCTTTCTTGCTTTCTTTAAATCACTCTAGGATATTGTGAGGCACTCTTAAGCTTATTCACCAAGACTCTTTGTTACCCACTGCTACTTTGTCACTTAGATGCCCTGTTTGGTAATGGGTTAGTCTACCACCTTATGTTTACCCCGAGAAGCTAGAAGATACAATATCTCCTTCTGCTTGGGGACACTCATCATTAATTGAGAATTCTATCATTCTGCTTTGTTATACCTGCTTCAGCACTCCCATATATTTCAACAATTCTGGTATTGTAATGAAATATACTTCCTTTTAACTCATGTTTCCTTCATCAAATACACCTCTTTTTGACCATTTTTATATGTATTATGCTATGTTTTCCAATCCAATTATTTTCTTTTATTCATTCTTCAAAAAACATAACTTCTTATAAAAATTATTCAATTAAAGAATATAGTAAAATCACTAATATTAATTTAAATTTAAAACTCTGAAAAAGTCATATGTTCTTTATTTCCTTTCATTATATTTTGTGCCTTTTGTGATTTTTGCAGTGCCAATTTGTTGTGCATGATGTGTTATTAATGACACATGCATCTCTAAGTTTGTGTGTGTTGTGTAATCTATTTAGTTGTTAAAAAAGATCTTTGTTTTTTCAAAGTATAAATAATTTGGCCAACGATTTGTCACAAAAAACAGGTCTAAAATATGGAAAGAGTTACAATTTGTTGTTTTTGTGTATTTATCCAAACTCACCCATTAAACAATACTAAGGCAATGTGATGTCATTTTTCATTGATTCATTCTGTCTGGTTCAGCATTTTCTATAGATAGAGGAAATGTTTTTAAAATCTGCATTAACTCTTTTAGAACACTAAATACCATGCAATATATTAAAAAGTGACCTATTTTTAATGTAGTATCCTAAGTGCCTAACATTTTCAGGCATTTATAATGACATTTATAATAACAATAATACCTTTTTGGCTGGAGGAAGAAGCAAAATTATTTGCCATGTTTGAGTCCAAATAGTATAATTTCAAAAAAATTAAGTGAAATTTAAAATAATGATCATATATTAAAGGCATAGCACATTTTAAATTATTTATTTATTATAATTTTCTGATTTTAATCTGCAGTTCTTTCAGAATTAGCCGTCCACTCTGACTCACAATGCATTTAACACAATCTCTATTGCAGGTTACTTAGTTATAGGAAATCCATCAAGTAAGTTTGTTAATATTTTTTCTTCTTTTTGAATATTAAAGTTAGATGTACTAACTCAGTAGAACCTTAATGTGTGATTCACTTTTTGTATGTTTGTTGGAAAAATCTCCAAGCTGGATATAAATCATAAAAGCATGACTAATTGCACGGTAACTGGAGAAATGCTTTCTCTCTCTCTGGGGTGAAGCCTGCATGTCTGTATTTTAGCTTGGGAAGTAATACGGGGATATTTAAACTCCTTGGGGTTTAAAAACCATGTCATTATGAGAATGAGGTCACTGCAATATTTTATATCTTCTAAAACCTTGTAATGTATAAAATGTTTTCTGTCTGACAAAGAGGTATTATGTGCTTTAGGATTCAGTGATAACTTTATGCTCTTACATTTAGTTGAAAAACTTTCTTCATTAAAGTGCTAAATCCTTCATTGAATGTCACGAAAATATTGAAGGAATTTTGTACCATGAATACAAAGAAAGTGAGCTTAAAGAGGAAAGGTTAACTTTATAAATATAACAGAGTGACTTTAAAGGGCTGTGTTATTTGTGGTTTTTGAGAGATCCATTGTTCTTTAACTTGTTAACAGTGAAGCCAGTGCCAATGTTAAAGCGAACAAATGCAATCTAACATGACCCCATTTTACACCTTTCTTTATTTGGAGGCCAATAAGCAAGAAATCCTTCCTGCAACATGTTGAAGAGCTCTGCACAAACAACAACCTAAAGTTTCAAGAAGAATTTTCGGTATGTTACTAGCAGTTGTCACAACATTGCAAGACCTCCAGTCGTTTCATGTGTCACATTTCATGTCCATTTTAAGCATGCAAGGCCATGAAGGACTCTAGCCTTGATAATCAATACCCAATTACCAGGTTGATTGTTTTGATAGTAATGTTACACTGGGCAGCCTCTGGTGCAACCTGATCAGAATTATTCACCTACTGTGTCAGGAAAGGTGCTCTTCTTCAGACCTTCCCTGTATTGGCAGCATGACCTTGTCTCTTCTTTGCTCTTTCATCCAGATGTAGATGCAAATATAGAATGATGTATTCATTAGTTTTTGTTTGTAATCAAAGTTTAGGTCAGACTATACATGTAGTTTTATACTTAAGTGTTTATTTTACATTTAGATACTAAATTATTTCATTTTATATTTACCTACTTGGTTTACATGTGTGATATAGATCAATGTGAGACCAGAATTTGATGCTTCCAGAAACTATAAATAAAAATTATTTCTAGAACTGTCCAAAAATTAAGAAAAAAAAAACAGATAAGTAATGTCCATGTTTTATAGGGACCTTTTAAATATTACTATGGAATAAATGCTGTATCATATAATGAAAATATATAAAATTAAGAATTTGTCACTTTAAATCTACTTAAAAGGTGGGAATAGTTTTATTGTTTTTAACATTCTGTATATCTGTATAATTGAAATTGTTTAAAAACATAAGGTAGATATAAAATCTGCAAGCTACTTTAAGACTTATAAGCGTCTTTTCTAACTTAGATGATTTTGTTATTAAAAAAGACAGATTTCTAAATGCCACCAAAAACATTATTTCTATTTTATTTTTTTCCATGAACTTCCCAGTGTGTGAACTTCTGAAACAAAGAATAAACGATCAGTTTAAATAATTCAGAATTATAATATTTCGGTCTCTTAGGGAATAATAACAAAAACGAGAAAAGATTAATTGCATTTCCTGCAGACTTTTGGTTATGCTTCTTAAGTAATATTGGTCTGGACTTAACAAAATCAATGGTGCCATAAAATTCTTCCTGGCATTTAGACAGAAAGAACTCTCAATTTTTCAGGAGCAAAAGTGTAATTTCACTAGAATAAGAGCGAATATAATTATATTATGCATGACCGAGTAGATAAAAAGTTTTATTAGCAATAACAGTTTCACATATACTACATGAGAAAGTTTCTAGTTTAACTTTTTTGAAGACCATAGTTTTAAGAACTTTTAAAAAATTGTATTTTTTCTAATGCTTTGAGAATTTTTAAATGAAAATTATTAAATTACTATGTTCTAATAAACACATTTTTGATGCATATATGTGATAAAACTTTTAACTTAGGACATATTCACTGACACCTTAAATATGTATAAGTTCCTACTGTATGATAGGTATTGTATCTGGCACATTGATATACATTAATTCAACACTTAACAGCTAAGCGACTTTGGGCAAATTACTTAAACTCACTGTGCCTCAATATCTTCGTTTGTAAAATGATAATATCTACATTATTAAATTATGACTATAAAATGATTGAATATAAGCCATACTAAGAACAGTAGCTGGCACAAGTATTTGCTATTATGATGATAAATTTCTACCATAACGAAGTTCGTATTATGGTAAGAACTGCAGATGTGGATAAAAATTGCATATATACTGTATCATGATGAAGATAGGCATAAAGATTGAGGATAAAATCTGCTTGTATATCAGCCGGAAAAGACTTCATAAAAAAGGTGACTTTTGAGATGAACTTTAGGATGAGCAGAAATCCAATGAGAAGATAAAGGAAAAATGTGCTCCAGGGGGAAGAAAAGCATAAGAATGCAAAAGCAGCCTAAGTCATCTGTGGTCCCACTAAAAAGAGAGGAAACAGCAGGAGAAAGAGCTAAATAGGGAGACCTGTGGCCTTGTGCACCCTGATAAGCATAAGACTGCTCAGTATACCATTACCACCCAACCAACCTGGTGTTTCAGCATTGCTTACGAAAGCCAGAGCTGCTTAGGTCTAAAAATGGAAACTTTTATGTGAAATAATTATAAAGTATAAGTGCTCTTTCAGTTCATTTAAACTCACCTTTTTTCTCCATTCTTTATGTATTTCCAAAACTTTGACACAAGGAAGCTGTTCTAGGACTCCTCATTGGGTTAAAAAATTGTTTTTTAAGCCTTTGATGCCAACACATCAGAATTCAGATCTTATACCATTCCTGTCCCTTCATACATACCCACATGTAAACAACTGTCCAGATTTTATTTTTGAGGAAAAATAAGGAAAGGAAACTTACCCAATTAAAAGAAATAATTTATGTTGATGTTGAAAAACTGTTAAAACACACATTGTTAGTGCTTTTTATGGAATTTGGTAAGCTGAGATTTCTAAAATGGAAAACTGTAAATTTCATAAATGTAAATTTTAAACTCAACAAAATAATGAACGTATTGTCTTATATCAGACTTTTTAATGATGCTTCCTTTGCCAAGAGCAAGGTGGATGGATAACATCATAATTTTTCATCAAATGCCAATAATAGATCTTCTTGACACTTCATCTGCATCTGATAATTCTTCATCACACCTTTGCATTCCATTATTGATTTAACAATGCCTACTGAGAACAGGAATTGACCTCTGGCATCTTCTCAAACTGACCAATGTTGTACCAATTAATAGGCACGAAATCACACTGCCTGAGGAGAAAAAACAAAAAATAAATCATTGAAATCCCTCTTCCTACTAAGTAGACATTAAAATATTAAACATTAGTGTGTACCCAATGAAACATTCATAACATATGGAAAATGGTCACTAACGTGATTGCCACAGCTTAAGCCTTCCCAAAGTGCAAAGAAATTATCTCAGAAAGGCCAATAGCCCAACTGACCAACTTTATTCAGGATATTTGTGGTGAAAGCTTAGGTAAACTCATTACTGTTAACTTGGCCTTGTTTCGACAGTTACAATAGGTGCTTTTAATTTAATTTTTTAAGGTTTAGCGCAAATAACTCTTTTAATTAGTAAAATTTCTTGTTTACCTATGTTAAATGTAAACTTTGCAATGACTTTATTTTACAGGAATTACCAAAATTTCTTCAGGATCTTTCTTCAACTGATGCTGATCTGCCTTGGAATAGAGCAAAAAACCGCTTCCCAAACATAAAACCATGTATGTGCACTTGTTGGTTTTGGTTTAGCTAGGAAGTATTTTTAAATGACTACCATCTTAACTTTTTTTGTTGTTTCCTAATATGTTTTATATTAATTGAATTATAATAATGTATTCTATGGCAGTGACTATCAAATTATATTTCTTTCACTTTGTTCATATTTATTTAAAGTTAGTGTATGTGGTTTTCAGCTTGTTCACACAAGTTCATTTATGCAGGTGCAAGAAACTGTAGACCTAATAGTTTCTTAGCTTTGTCATTTAACCCAAGTAACAAACCGTTTTAACATCTTCCTACAGACCTAGCATCAAATGCAAAGAGAAAATTTACACTTAGTTTTGTGCATTATTTTCCCTTAAGAGCATAGCAGTGTTTCCTACGGAACATAAAAAAATGCATTGTAAAATATTCATTGAAGATCAGAGTAAATGCGCACTTACATGAATTCGTTTTACAAATGAAGCAGGATTGTGCTTCACCGTAGTAAACACAGCTTCATTTTTCTTTTTTTGTGTGTGGAGGGGAACTGAAATTGCCCATTTTTAGGGGGGGAACTGAAACTGCCCAACATTTTTCAATCAATAAGAAAATAAAGTATTATTTCTTAAAGAATTAACAGTGATGTGAAAGGAAAATATGACATTTTTCTGTTACTAGTAGGTATATGTTTAATATATTTTTGAACAGATATCCCAATTATCAATATTCTGTTTCAATACATTTTACACTATGAAATTAAAATGTGATATTGTGATGTCCTGAAACACGGTTTCAAAGTCTAGAGTTTTAAAATGTTCCCAGTTTTAAAGATAATATGCACCTGTGTGTATATATTTTTTTCTATGCCTTTTAAAATGTATATTGGGGAAATTGCTGTAGTTCTTAAAACTTGAGCTCTTCTTTCCAAAAAGACATAGACCTAGAGAAGGATGTAATCACAGAGTGTCAAATTGTAAAGGACATGCATGGGAAGAAACAGACCAAATTCTGATATTATGGAACTAGAGAATAACTTATGAAGTTCACGAAGGAAACAAATTTAAGAAAACATGATACAGGGGGTAGTAATCTTCTAGAATCTGTTAATTTCTAAGAAGTAGAATAGGATGAAAATACAAATAGCTTTAACCACCTAAATCCTTTCTGCAATAAAACAAATCATAAGTAAATGATTTTAAGAGCAAGATGACAAAAAAAAATTTGTTTTAGGAAATAAACATTCACAATTTCCTCCCTCCCTCCCTTCTTTCCTTCCTTCCTTCCTTCCTTCCTTCCTTCCTTCCTTCCTGCCTGCCTGCCTGCCTGCCTGCCTTCTCTCCCTCCCTCCCTCCATCTTTCTCTTTTCTTTCTCTCCTTTCTTTATCTTTTCTTTCTTTCTCTTTCTTTCTTCTCTTTCTCTCTCTTCCCCCTCCCCTTCTAACTTCTCCCCCTCTCACCCTCTTCCCCCTGTCCTTCCTCCTCCCCTCCTCCCTTCCCCTTTGCCCTCCCCTCCTCCCTTCCCCTTTGCCCTCCCCTCCTCTCTTCCCCTTTGCCCTCCCCTCCCCCCTTCCCCTTTGCCCTCCCCTCCCCTTCCCTTCCTTTCTTCCTTTCTTTCTTTTTGGAGTTTTGTTTTTCTTGCCCAGGCTGCAGTGCAGTGGCAAAATCTCGGCTCACTGCAACTTCCACCTCTTGAGTTCAAGCGATTCTCCAGTCTCAGCCTCCCAAGTAGCTGGGATTACAGGCACGCGCCACCACGCCTGGCTAATTTTGTATTCTTAGTAGAGACAGGGTTTCACTGTGTTGGTCAGGCTGGTTAAATTTCTAAGACCAGAACCTTTTATTCTTCCTTTTAGAGAGTTAAACTAGATTGGGTACAATGTAAGTTTAAAAGTTATGGACATTCCTTTTTTTTTTTTTTTTTTGAGACGGAGTCTTTCTATGTCACCAGGCTGGAGTGCAGTGGCACGATCTCAGCTCACTGCAGCCTCTGTCTCCCGGGTTCAAGTGATTCCCCTGCCTCAGCCTCCTGAGTAGCTGGGACTACAGGTGTGCGCCACCACACCTGGCTAATTTTCTGTATTTCAGTAGAGACCGGGTTTAGCTTTGACCAGGATGGTCTCGATCTCCTGACCTCATGATTCACTGCCTCGGCCTCCCAAAGTGCTGGGATTACAGGCCTGAGCCACTGCGTCTGACCCCATTCCTATGTTTTTATATTTATCTGCACCTAAATTTCATCCAAACTATTTGCTTCATGCTTATTTGGTGGTATTCTGTGAAAAGAAATAATATAATCTGATTAAAGCACAGTTACTGTGGAATAATTGGTATTTTTTCCATTGTCTAGAATTAATGTATAATATATCAGTATGTATAAAGTAATTCAAATACATCTAACTTATTTCCAAAGAGTGTCTAATTTGAAATATGTAAAATTTGATATATTAGAAAGTTTTTTTACAGTGTGACTTTTCAATCGTTTATTAAGATGTCAGTCCATTATTATCTGGGTCCCTTTATGACTACAAGAAATGTTAGACAATTTTAATGTATTACGAATAGGATGAGAAGAGAATAAGAGTGGTTGATGGAACTAAACAATCTTAAAATAATAAAAAGGACTGAGGAGTATGACTACGCCAATTTTCCGTATTCAAATTAATAAGATTTCCTGGGTTACAAACCTGTTTCCCCACTAACTACATTAGTGACTCTGGACATATTATTCAGTGGTCTTGTACCCCATAAGAGTATTGTAAAAATTAGATGAAATAATGCTGTAGATCACTTTGTCCAGTATTGGAACACAGGAAATACTCAACATATTAGTTCTTATCTTATTGGTTAATAGATCACTTCCTTTTAAGAGCTGCTAACTTTCTGGGTGAATAAGATTAATTCATAGGCATGTAGGCTGCTGTCTGGAGACAACAAACCCAAGTCTCTAGCCTGGGTTAGAAACCAAGCTGTAAAGTCACAGCCACACCTATTCTATGGGCAAGTACACCTCTCTCTCTCAAACACACACACACACACACACACACACACAAGCACACACTAGACACAAGCAAATAAGATGTTTAAACTAAGTAGATTCTCCTGTTGTGCTTGCAGAGAACCCATAAAGCTGAAGAAAATTTATTTTTCCTATAGAGATTGAATTCATTTTAATATAATTTGAATTTTAGCTTGAGCCAGCTAAATTAAGTGTATTGTTTCTCTCCCCTGAGTAGTGCAGAAAGTAGAATGCCAAATATCACAGTATGTTTTAGAAGACATAAGCTTATATAACACTTTTAAGATACTAGAATTAGGAGCAAATACTTGCAGAAGAGTTTCCAAATCTCCATTTGACAGGCATCTATGACCTTCAGAAATATTCCAACACCAGGAAGAAAAGCTTAGCTTGTTGTTGACTCAGATAGTTATAATTAGGTATATCTAGTGAATGGAAACATAATGATTCTCTTCCTTAGTCACAGGACTAGTTACAATGTCATTCAAATAAATCATACAAAATTCCATAACTTTAGGACATAAATCATTTGCAGAAATGTGTTTAATCATTCTCATTTCTAACCGTAACCACACTGAGCAAGCAATTGTAACTACTAACAATACAACTAATTCATTTTAACAAATTATGTGCTTAAGTTTTAAGAACCCAAGAACATGTATTAAGTGCCTATTATAAGCATTCATGTAAATTTTCTTCAAGAGGGTTATACAAAAGCTAAGTTATAATGACATCTTATAGCTGAGGTAACCAAGGAACAGAGAAGCTAAGCAATTTACCCAAGGCCAAATGTATGGTAGGCAGATCATCTGGAATTCAGACCCAATCATTTTTTACCCATTTTTCCTCCTTGAAAACAAACAAAAACCTGGCAAAACAATTAGTAGTGGATATTTCATGTCATTTCCATGCTCAGTTAAAATTATTACTGGATGTTTTGATTATAATATCAGCTTGGTACCTTCACAGAAAAAAAACAATTTCTGACATTTTTCTTTGAAAAAAAGTAATGAGTACAAGGTATCTAATTTTACTAGATCTTAAAATATTCTAAAAAATTATAATTAGAAATCTGAAAGAAAGAAAGAATAGGCAGATAAATTAATGGAAAAGTATAAATGGTCTAGAGATATATCTAACTACCTAGAAAATAAGGTGGTGTTTTGAATCAGGGAGAAAAGATGAAATGTTAAAAAATTGATACCATTTGTTTTTCCAATGACAACAGATAAGCAATAAAAGATATATCTATACCTCATTCCTCAAAAACAATAACAAAAAAAGTCCCAATGGGCCAAAGTTTGAAATACTTAAAACCAGAAAAATCCATGAAATTTTCAGAAGAAACTATGATTGTAAAAATAATAATAATTTGGCATGACAAACAACTTTGACAAGTGGTACAAAATCCAGAAGCCAAAGTGAAAAATAATGGGAAATTTGATTGCATAATAATATAAATTTTTATACAGCAAAATTGATAGATAAAGTCAAGGACAAACGACAAACTAAAAAGAACATTTTAATTCATATGAATAACAGAAGGCTCTACGAAACCTTCTGTTTTTAGCATGCTTTTAAAAAAAATAAAAATGGAGAAAACACGAAAGGCCATTAAAATGGTCAATAAACATAAACAATAAAAGCTCAGTTTCTCTTGTATTTAAGGAAATCAAAATAAATATCATGAGACATTAATTTCTGTATGTCAAAAGAACATAAATCAATTAAAATGTTTAATAATATCTTGTGATAGTGAAAGTAAGAGAAAACAGAATTTTTCAAACAATTTGGTTCAGAGTATTAATTCAGTTAGAGAACAATTTAGAAATATTTTTCAAAACTTGGCATGAATATATATAATATAAAAATTGTACTACTGGTAATATAGTATACAAATATACTCCTACATATATGCAAAATTTTAGTTATGTCGGTTCAGCATTTTATAATCACAAAGTGGATCATTTAAATAATAAAGGGTTAAATAAATATGTTATTGTATATTCAAACAGTGATATACTGTATAGTTTTTAAAAGTAATGAGCTACATATCTTTGTTTATGCTGAAATGGAAAGGTATATATAGATAAATAAACTGTTTGCAGAACAGACTGTATATCACTCCATTTGTAGCTAAAGAAAATTAGAATGCAAAGAATATGTTTAGAAAATTCTGGAAATATATACAAGGACATATTAATAGTCATTGTCTCTGGGTAGTAGAAATATGGGAGAAGAGATAACTTTTTAAATTTACCATCATCTGTGAAGTTGGCATGTTATATTATGAACTCCTTTGTATTACATTTATAGTAAAAAAAATTAGTAACAATGTAAAAAGCCAATTAGCATTGATTCCTTATATTTTCTTCTAGATAATAATAACAGAGTAAAGCTGATAGCTGATGCTGGTGTTCCAGGTTCAGATTATATTAATGCCAGCTATATTTCTGTAAGTTAATACTTTTATATATTTTATAATTGTATAAAACATAACTACTGAAACTGTGTTACCTTTTCAATTACTTAAAACAACAAATTCATCACAACTCCTATGGACCTTAATATGCTAGCTATTTACAACTTCATGTTTTACCCTCATTTTACAGATGGGGCTATGGATATGCCTAATAGAGATACTAACTTATCAACAATTATTTCACCAGTTTGTGGCAGATGTTCAACTTCAGGCTACATATCCCTGTATCTTTCTACGAATTCATATATTTTGTTAATGTATTCTCCATCCACAATGAAGTCTGCCAATCTGTGTGAATTAAAAATGATAAATGGACAGTTATGTCCATGTAATATAAAAATCTGTTATGCAGCTCTTCCCTTCTAGATTTGCAGTCCTTCAAGGGGGTGATAACACTGTCACCATCACAGTTACATTGAAATTTTGTACGCACCCAAGACCTCCACTTGGTTTGTACATTCATGGAATCTTAAAGAAGGAAGTGCCCTTAATTTGACCATTCACCTTGGAACTCTATTCCTGTCAGCCTCTTCTAGCATTGATTCATTCACTTTTTCCTAAGTTGTGAACAATACAGGAAATCATTGTTCATTTCCTAAGAATCTGAACAATGATTCTATCTCTGAACAACTCTGTTTTACAGTTGTTGTTTCTGTTTTTTTTTTTTAAACCAAGTTATGTCCCTTTATCTTCTTACCCACTGATGTCATTCTAATGCATAGCAAGCTTAACCATCTTCATTACAGTGAATCTACAAATAGATGAAGATTCCCTCTGCTGCCCACACTCTCCAGAGGCTTTTTCTTATTCATAGGTCTTCTCACCCATACCTGCTATTTCCTTCAGTTCTATTAAGGCTCTTGTTATATGATGTTTCACCCTTTCCCCAACATCAAACATACCTGTGGTGTGTCCCAGTGCCTCCAAGCCTTTGTCAAGGGTGAAAAAAAAGAATTCATTCTAAATTCTATATTGGTTGATAATTAATCTAAAATTACAATCATATATTGGATCCTATTGTCAAAGGAGTGAATAATGGGAGAATTTGAGACTTTTCAACCAGAGAAATGAAAGAAAGTTTGGAGAAGCTAAGGTATTCTTTAAATTTCATTCTATTTTTATGATAGAACTTTAAATATGTATTTAAAGAGTTACATGTATATCTTATAAATTTACTATTATTGTAACATTTTATTAATTTATCAAATGATTGATTCCCTTAAAAATGTAATTCTTCTGTAAACATTTTGGTGAAGTCTTATGCTTACTAATTTCCATTGTAATCTAAACTCTACAGCATGTTGAAGTTTTACTTGGATTTACAAAATGATGCATATGTGCATTTAGATATTTACGTTTAATCACTACTCTAATAATTAAATGCCATCAAATAGAACAAGGACAACTGGCTGTATCAGTGACCTATTGATTTGTATCTTTTTTATTTACCAATAAGTAGATACAAATCAACAGCTCATATTGTCTAATGTTCCATCAGGGATGACAGTACAGGATATGACTATAATTAAGAAGGAAACCAGGCAATTTTAGTAGGTGTAGCTGAACCACACGGATTATATAAGCAAAGTAATTTTCACAACTCTCTAGTGCCCCCTTTAAATATTATAGGTTGTCAGCAGACAGCTATGAGCAAATGATAATGTGATATGAGCAATAAACTAGGAAGCCTGAAGATATATATTCTGCTGTAATCAAGTGATGTTGTAATACAATAAATCTTACAACAAAGTCCCTATGACCCAATGTAATGTTATGCATAATCGTTGCTGAGCTACATGGCAAGCAGGCTCAGATGGAAAGTACTTTACAAGAAGGCAGATTTCCATATTGGGGCTGGCAGTGTGCTGTAGCACTCAGAGAAATCTTCTTTGTTTGGGATGCCAGGAACAAATGAGAATAGATATAGCAATGATACTGTAGTGGCCCTTACTTTCCACCTACATATTCACACAATCTTCACTTCATAAAGAATGTCGGATACCTCAATTTCCCCCTACTCCCAAGTTTTGTTCTATAGCACCTCCAACTAAAAGTTCATAAACACTTGTACCAGGAACAAAAGACAGAGGCCATCTATGAATGGATTCTCGGTTTCAATTTATTTGGAAGCTATAGCAAAGGGAAGAGAACTATAGAAGGAGGTAGGAAAGAAACAAAATAACTAGTGTTCAGATAGAAACATGAAAAACTGAAATCCGGGGAAGAGACAGAGGAGGACCAGCAGGTGGTCTGAGGGATGTTAAGACTGGGATATTCCGCCGGGTGCGGTGGCTCAAGCCTATAATCCCAGCACTTTGGGAGGCCGAGGCGGGTGGATCATGAGGTCAAGAGATCGAGACCATCCTGGTCAACATGGTGAAACTCTGTCTCTACTAAAAATACAAAACATTAGCTGAGCATGGTGGTGCGTGCCTGTAATCCTAGCTACTCAAGAGGTTGAGGAAGGAGAATTGCCTGAACCCAGGAGGCGGAGGTTGCGGTGAGCCGAGATCGCGCCATTGCACTCCAGCCTGGGTAATAAGAGTGAAACTCCATCTCAAAAAAAAATAATAAAAAAAAATAAAATAAAAGACTGGGATATTCCAGCCCAGGGTTTGTGACTGGGTTAACATGCCAATGTGTGTTTTCCTCTGCCCTTGGCCATTCTTAGGAATGGTGCTCCCAGAGTTAGAGCTTGGGAAGGCTGGAAGATTTTTGATGAAGGATAGACAGTGAAAGAGTTAGGAAGAAGTGATATTGCAGCCCCATAATCTGCCACCAACTGTACAAATGAGGTTAGAAATGTTTTCAAGAGAGTCAAAAATTGAAAATACTATGATTTTAGGTATAAGAGGAAGGCTCTGACCCCCCCCAAATTATCTCTACTGACAGCTTGAGATGCCTGCAACACTATAACTTGATGACAGCTTTTAACACAACTAGAGATTAAAGGCTATCATGCAAATGGTTGCAGTAACATCAGAAACATTAGATTTGTTCCCATGTTGATAGAGCATTATAATACTAAAGAATATTGTGTCCCTGAAAAAGCGAAATACAAATATCTGGGAGATACATTTTATAAATCAAAAACAATCAATTAATATGAATTGTCTTCTCCTCTTTGATCCCTCCACACTTTGTATGTTTAGCATAGCCCTTGTCATATTCTAACTTGTAGTGATCTCATTTATTAATTGCCCTCTCTGTTTGAGGAAGAGCATAACGTACTGGGCGTTATATGAGGGTGAACATATGTATTTCCTCTTATCTAAGTACCATGTAAGGATGGAGATTCTGTCTTCATGATCTTACTATCAGTCCTTCAGTATGCATTGAGGACCCCTAAAACACATCCATATAAAAACACAAACACGCATGCATATTTATATGCATTATTTATAAGGATTTTCTAGACAGTTTGGGAGATATTAAAATGAAGTATCTCTGCTTTCAATGGCATTGTAATCATGTAAGATGAAAATATATATATATATACACACACATTTGTGTATCTCTATATAAATATATTTGTATAAGTGTAAAAGTTATAGTTTATATGTATATATGTTTATGTTTATGCTTATATCCAATGTGTAATTCAGTGAATAATTAAAATATGATTTAGTAGCAATAAATAAAGTAGGGTTGATTATTATTTCTACTTTATCAATGTAGAAATTTCACTCAAGTTTCAGATCATACAGCTACAAAAATCAAAGAAGGAATTTGAACTCAGGTCCATTTGAACTCTGAAGCATATGTATTTATCTACCTAAATATAATTCTGTATATTTATAAATTATTTATAAATATATAAACATATATACATTTTATACTTGTGTGTATAGATATGTATATACATATATATATAAATTCTCCCACTATTCACTTTTTTAGCAATAGGATCCAATATATTATTATAATTTTGGAATAATTATCAAATAATATGGAATATGGTGATATATTTGTTTATGCCTATATGTATACATTTGTACATAAACATATACCTATGTGTATATATACGCACATATATGTACACATACACACAAACATATACATATAGGCATATGCAAATATATCACCATCAATGCCCAACACATTTTATTTAGCATAATAAAACAATTGAGGGTGTTTCCTGGAGTAAATATAAACTGCACATTTTACATTTTTTTCCATAAAGCTAAGCCTACTTACTTTCTTATATGGGTAAATAAAGAAAACTTGTTCAAGGACATTGATAGGCATTAAGATGTCATTATCTCCTATATAATATGGATAAACTTTAATCTAAAAAATATGAACTTTTTGAAAACCTTTACATTTATTGAGCACTTCAAAATTTTCAAAGCAATTTCACATTCCTTATTTTACAAACAGTCTTCAAAATGACTCTCTGAGGTGTGCAGTAAAATAATGATTATCTCTAATTTATAATTAGGAAACTGAAGATTAGCTAATTTAAGTAGCCTGCTCTACAGGGTACACTATTAGAAAGGAATAAAGTCAAAATGAGTGTTTTAGCCTCTAGACTACATTCTAGTCTCTAGACTACATTGTTTTCATTATTCATACTTACTGCCTTCTTCTGTACAAATTTAATGAAATATCTTATCTTCATTAAATTTAATGCTAGAATTATTGAGAAGCTATGCAGATAATTTAGGTTTGCGCAATCCAACATTCAGAATAGTTAAATCTCAAAGGAAGAAAAAAGAGATTCGTTGGTCTGACCTTCTTCATGTTATATGCTATTCTAAAACTAATTCCATCTGCATATACAAATTAACTGTATATAATCGAATAACTGCTGGATAAGATTAAAGTATAAAAATGTTGATTTGTAAACAATATTTAAATTGACTTTTTAGCATGCAGTTCTACAATACCTGAGATGTAGTAGGCATTTAATAATTGTTGAGTTCATAAAAAGAAGATTATATTTAGGTGGGTAAATATATATGCTTCACAGTTCAAACGGACCTGAGTTCAAATTCCTTCTCTGATTTTTGTAGCTGTATGACCTGAAACTTGAGTAAAGTTTCTACATTGATAAAGTGGAAATAATAATCAACTCTGCTTTATTCATTGCTACTAAATCACATTTCAGTTATTCACTGAATTAAACATTGGACGCACTTGATAAATACATATTATTTTTATTGTTGTTGATGTTTCATGGTAGTAGATTCTACATTTTCATGGCTGATAATCCAGAGGAAAATCTCTGAGTTAATTTAAGGACTGCAATGAAAAGTGCCATTCATGGGTAAAGGTCATAATGAAAGTTGACATGTGGAATGAAACTCACATTTTGTTCCAGTTATCATAGAGCTTTAAAAAATCAGTAAACACTATATTCCAATTAAACGACAAAAGTTCAGGCAAGAAGTTTTCTCTCAGAAAAAGTCCAGAGTTTGCACATACATATGCAAAGGTAGAAGTAGAAATAGTAAACAGAATTGACATACTTTCTTCGTTTTCATACGATGTAATGAAAATATCTCCAAAACACCTTTGGGCAAACATTTTACCTGGTGCTTTACCATTTTATAAAATAAGTTTGCTTTTACAGGAAGAAAACTTAAATGTGTCTTAGCTTCTTTAATGAGAATCAAGGGGGAAATGTGACCATATGAAGATATATTTAAATAACAGATGATACATAGATATATGTATTAAAAACAAATATAAAATAATATTTCAAATCCTGGAAAACTGAGATCATATATTAGTTTTGTAAATAAGTGTTAATAAGATTTTACCAGTTTATTTTCATAAATAAGTACCAACATAGGAATAATACCAATTATTAATATATGCATATATATATTATATGGTATAATATTTAGTATATAATATGTGATATATATTACCCTGTGTGGAACCTACTCCCTCCTTACAAGTACAGCCTTTCTAGCCTTGCTCACCAATGGGCCTGTACTCCCTTCCATATGTGCTCAGCATAGAGAAGGGCTAAGTTGCCTCAGTCCTCAGTGCCACTTCCACATCATTCTTTATTCCTCTGTCCTAAAATTGCCAGCTTGAATTCATGTCACCACGCATAGGACACACTATTGCTCTTTTTGGAAGTTAACTACCATCCCCTAGGTCACTTTTTCTCATTTCTTAAAGATTTCACTTCAGGATCACTGCTCCTCTCTCATCACCACTTCTGTCAAATTATTGATGATGTCAAAATTCATATAAAATATTGACCCAAAGACCTGTCCGTCACTTTCTGGACCTCTTCTTCTGTGGTGACTTGTCTTCCACTTGACCTCATCATTTTCTCCAATGTTCACAACCTAGACCTTTTCACCATCAAAAATTGTAGCCGCTCTATGAAATTGATTGTAGATATCTTACTATCTGTCCAAATCTTTCTTTCCAGATCACTAGACTGATAATTCTTCAACACTGCTCTGACCTACAGCCCTTTGATTAAATCAAATTTTCCATTTTTCCTGACCCAATCGAGACTTCATTTTTTTCTTGCTCAGTTTGAATTGCATGCTTATTTGTTTTCTTTCCTCTATTGTATACATTCTCAACTCTCAAATTTATCTTTTATAGTCTCAGTCTTTTGACAAATCCCCAAACTTGACTAAGTAATACCCTCCATGGATTCTTCTCTGTGTAATTGGATGTGTCTTGGAGAAACATACATGACCACACCAAAATATCTCACTTTAAACTGACGGCCACTAACCTCAAAAACATAGCCTCCTAATCTATTCAATCTCCCTTTCTTCTGGGCTACTATTTTATTTCTTCTTTCTCCTCTGGACTCTAACGCTGTATTCCTCATTTTCACCTACATCTGATGGCCTTGTTTATTATTTCACTGATAAAATGGAAGCAATTAAAACAGAACATCCACCAGGTCCCCTACCTATCTGCATCTGTGTCCTCATTCCCAGTTTTTTTCATGTGGCTGCCTGTGAACTGTCCTAGCCCCTGATAACAGCCAACCCTACCACTTGGACACTACATGACCTCTCCCTCTGCCTCTAAAGAACATGGGTTGAGGAATTCTCTCTTCTGCATTATCAATTTTTCTCTTTTAGCAGCCAAACAAATCTATTGTAATTTCTTACATCATAAAAATATCTTGATATTGCAGCTCCCTCTCTACTTCTCTATTATTCTGTGTCTTATTTACATCAGAGCCCCTTGAAGAATTGTCAGCACTTACTATCTTCGATTCCCTTCTCTTATCTCTTCAGCACCCTCAAATAAGACTTGGATACTAAGCAAATACAACACCAAACCAGCTATTTTCAAAGCCATCAATTAACTACTCAGAAAACTAGCCTCAAGTCTCAGTCCCTAATTTGACCTTTCAGCAGATCTAACTCTTTCATCTTAATCTTATCAGTTCTATCTCATCTTTTAGACCTCCAGACATTGAAATAATTTAGAGCTGTATACTTGAATTTACTGTCTCCTTCCAAACTCATGTTCTTGGTGATTGTAAGAGTCAGTGTTCTCTAGAGGGACAAACCTAATAGATTAGATGTATATATGAAGGGGAGTTTATTAAGGAGTGTTGACCCACACGATCACAAAGTGAAGTCCCAAAATAGGCCATTTGCAAGCTGAGGAGCAAGGAAGCCAGTCCAAGTCCTGAAACCTCAAAAGTAGGGAAGCTGAGAGTGTAGCCTTCAGCCAAAGGCCCCTAGCAAATTACTGGTATAAGTCCAAGAGTCCAAAAGCTGAAGTACATGGAATCTGATGTTTGAGGGTGGGAAGCATTCAGCATGGGAGAAAGATGAAGTCCTGATGACTCTGCAAATCTGCCCTTTCCACTTTCTTCTGCCTGCTTTATTCCAGCAATTCTGGCAGCTGATTAGATGGTACCCACCCAGATTGAAGGTGGATCTGCCTCTCCCAGTCCACTGACTCAAATGTTAATCTCTTTTGTCAATACCCTCACAGACATACCCAGAAACAAAACTTTGCATCCTTCAATCAAATTAATGCTCAATATTAACCAACAAAATGATGTCATCCACTTTTCATGACTGTAAGCAAGAGATCTGAGCTGATTACTTTCAAATTTATGTCTCTAGTTTAGACTTCTTCCTGAATTCTAAAGCCTTATATCTAATTGCATTCGTGGCATTCTTACTTGAATATCTGATAGTGATTTCAAATGTAAAATGTCCAATGTGAGTTTTTTATTTTCTCTACAAACCTGTTCATACTAAAAGCTCAAAAGCACAGTCAATAAAAGCAAAAATAGACAAATGGGATTATATCAAACTAAAAACCACATGCACAGCAAAGGAAACAATCAACAGAATGAAAAGACAACCTGCAAAATTGAGAAAATATTTGCAAACTATTTATCCAACAAGGGATTAATATCCAAAATACAGCAGGAACTCAATAGCGGAAAAAAAATCTAATTTAAAAATGGACAAATGAGCTGAATGAATATCTCTCAAAAGAAGACATACAAATGGCCAACAGGCCTATGAAAGAATGTTTGATGTCACTAGTCATCAAGGAAATACAAATCAAAACCGCAATGAAATATGATCTTCCCCCATTTAGAATGGTTATTATCAAGAAGACAAAAAATAACAAATGCCAGTGAGAATGTAGAGAGAGTGGAATTATTATGCACTATTTAGTTTTCCTCAGAAAACTAAAATAGAACCATCATTATGATGCAGCAATCCCACTACCGGGTATATATCCAAAGGAAAGAAAATCAGTATGTCAAAGAGATGTCTATGCTTATGCAATAAGTGCTGCCACACTATTCACAATAGCCGAGATATAGAATCAACCTAAGTATTCATCAACGGATGAATGAATAAAGAAAATGTGCTATATATACACAATGGAATACTATTTGGCCATGAAAAAGAATGAAATCCTTTAATTTGTGGCAACATGGATGAGCTTTGAGAATATTATAATAATTGAAATAAGCTAGGAACAGAAAAATAAATACTGCATAGTCTCACTCATGCACACTGAAAAAGTTGATCTCATAGAAGTAGAGAGTAAAAAGAGTAGTGATTAAAAGTTGGGAAAGGGAAGAGGAGAGAGTAAGAGGTTGGGTAAATGAATGCAAAATTACAGCTAGATAGGAGAAATAAATTCTGTTGTCTATAGCTCTCTAGTGTGGCTATAATTAATCACAATTTATTTCATATTTTCAAATAGCTAGAAGAGCAGATTTCAGGTGTTCCCAATACAAAGAAATGAGAAATGTTTGAGGAGATGGATATGCTGTTACCCTGACCTAAGTATTACACATTGTATACATGTATCAAAATAGTCACACTGTATTCCATTAAAATGTACAATTATTTTTTTAAATGTACAATTATTATGTGTCAAAAATAAGAAAAGATGATTAAAAACTGCTCATCTTGGTGTCTTCCCCATCTTTTGAAGTCATTATTGATTTCTCTGTTTCTCTCATACCTCATATCTAATCTATTAGTAAATTCTGTTGGTTTTGCCTTCAAAATATATCCAGGTCTGGTCACTTCTTACCATCTCCATTGATACCACCCATGCTATCAATATTTCTTGACTGAATTGTTACAATAACCCTCTAACTATTCTCCCTCCTTTCACCTTTTAAACTCCCATAGGTTGGTCTATGGAAACCATGTGAAACTGTTAAACCATATACTATGTTCAAAACATTTCAGTGAATTTCTGTATGATTCAGAGTAAAAACCAAAGTCTTATAATTACCTGTTAGGACGTAAAGCACCACTTATCTTGCCTGCTCTTTCTGGCCATTTTCTGTTGTTCTTCCCCCTCATTTACTCTACTGTAGCCACCTGCTGTTCTTGCAACATTCCTGACATCCCTCTCCTTTAAGGTGGTTGGACTTGACTTTCCTTCTACCCACAATTCTTTCCCCCCAAATCCTGCAGGCCTCACTTACTTCCTTTGTGAACACTTGCTTCACATATCACCGGTGATATGTGAAACTTGGAGAACATTATTATAAGTGAAATAAGCCAGGAAGAGAAAAATAAATACTGCATGTTCTCATGAAGTGTTTATTTTTTTCTGAATAGTCTATTTGTGAACAGCCTATTTTCTGAAAAGCCTATTCTCTGAAAATTTTCTCTCATAGTCCTTACCACTTTTATAAATTCTGTGTAATTTGTTTATTTAATAGACATTAATATACAATTTCTGTTTCTCCTAACTATAAGATAAATGAGGGTAGGAATTTCAGTGTCTTTGGTTAGTGATGAACCCCCAGCTCCTAAAACAGTGCCTTGAACATAATAATCACTCACAAATATTGATTGAGTGGAGAATGTGCATATTTTAAAAATCTGTAAAGAAATCAACCAAAATGTTAATGGCCCTTCACTCTGGATAGCAAGATTGTAGGTGAATTCTACTTTCTATTATATATTTTTCTAAGTTTTCAAAATAGTCTACATTTAACAATATTATTTTTAATAAGAAAAGATCCCTTACATTTTACTACATATTTAGGTCTTTCGGCTGAGACTGGAAAGACAGAAATGCTGTAGTACACAGTGTATTTAAGAAACTCAAGATTTTCTGTAAGCAAATGTTCCTGGCTTATACTGTACTTTGGGAAAATCACCTAAAGTGCCTTCTCATTATTCTTTAAAGTAAAGTAAACTTGCTGGATTAGATTTTAGAGTCCCTGGAAAATTTAAATATATATTACTTTTTTATATTACTATTCTCTGACTACTGAGATGATTTCAATGTAAAAAAGTAAATTTTACCTTTTATTCCCTATTCCTTAAAGAATCTTTCTATTTCAAATAGATGTCATTCCATTACTACTTTTTTAACTTATACATTCCCTTTCTTTAAAAGAAATCCACGGATACTGCTCACAATTATATAAACTCAAATGTCATGCTTTTATGTTCCAGGTAAATAGACCAAGTTTCAGAGCAATTTGATAAATATTCACAAGGATGCCATAATAGATTTGAGACAGATCTTCATCTATAAAATGAGTATAATATTGGTACTAATTCACAATGCTTTTATAAGAAATTTAATAGAAGATGCTTAGCAAACTTCCTGCTACAAAGACTCAGACTTAAGACCTTATTAAGTTCTGTTATTATTGTAACTTTTGTTATGTAGTCCTTAATGTTTTATTCAAAAGTTTGACATACATTTTTAGAACCATTTGTTGTGCAGTATATCAGATTGTGAAGATAAAGTTAGATGCTAGAAATTTTGAGTAAGATTATCTAGTATTTAAGGTATTCTAAATATTAGGTAATTTTAAAACTAGCATGTTTCATGTATTGATTAAAAACTAAAACCTTATATCTACATACATAATGATGCAGTGTATGTAATTATATCTTTCTAGGGCTATTTATGTCCAAATGAATTTATTGCTACTCAAGGTCCACTACCAGGAACAGTTGGAGATTTTTGGAGAATGGTGTGGGAAACCAGAGCAAAAACATTAGTAATGCTAACACAGTGTTTTGAAAAAGGACGGGTAAGTTATTTGAAAATGTTTTCACAAATGTTTATTTTACAATTGGGTTAACATATGTGTGAATATTTCATCTGATACTGGGATTCATCAATAATCTGGACATCTACAAAGCAATTTTAACTTAGTCGCAATAACTGTGATATACATGCATATCAATATAACAATGACTGTTATGACTGATGATTTTCTCTGAATGCAGATCAGATGCCATCAGTATTGGCCAGAGGACAACAAGCCAGTTACCGTCTTTGGAGATATAGTGATTACAAAGCTAATGGAGGATGTTCAAATAAATTGGACTATCAGGGATCTGAAAATTGAAAGGGTAAAAATTTTTAAAAAGCGGGGGGGACAAGGGAACATGGTATAAAATATGAACAATTTAAATGTCTAAAATAAAATTAATTTCTAGAACTATCCCTTTCAAGGATACCTCTATAGTTAACAATGCTTTTGTATTGTTTTCTAAGCAGAATTTTGAATTGATATCAACCTTTAGTATCAATGTCACTGTATTTGTTCCAGATCACTCTAAAGTCTGCATTAACCAATTAGCATCACATTCTTAGGCTGACAAGAGGAGAAAAAGGAGAGAAAATGATGAGATCACTGGCTTTATTTCATGAAGAAACTGTAATATTTGACTTGAGACAGCAGTTTCCCAAATCACGCATCTCTGCGTCCTAATAATTTGATTTTCTATTTAATCCAGATCCAATATAGAAAAGGTCGTATGGAATCTCACTTTATCAGTTTACATAGATACCTATACACAGAAGATGATATAAGGATCTTTATACTTTTCACATATCAGATTCTCAATACCTGTATGTATGGAATAATTTGTGAATGTGTTCATTTAAGTTTGGGTCAAAATTGTTTTAAAACCTATTATACTGAGTGCTACAAAATGATATACTATATTTGTATATTAATATTCTATATTAACATTTATTTATAAGCTTTCTAATTGTTTTCATTCATACTGAAAGGCAATTCTCTTTATTGTGACAAGAAAAATCTCTCTTACAGGAAATAATGAAAACATTTGGTTTGGTAAACAGTCATTTTTAAAAGATCGCCTTCAAAAAGTGAGACAGTTGCCTTCAACCTTCATTGTGGGACTTAAATAATTTTGTCATTCATTAATCTGTCCCTTTGTCTAGCATGGGGATTACATGACTGTTCGACAGTGTAACTTTACTGCCTGGCCAGAGCATGGGGTTCCTGAGAACAGTGCCCCTCTAATTCACTTTGTGAAGTTGGTTCGAGCAAGCAGGGCACATGACACCACACCTATGATTGTTCACTGCAGGTAAGAAAGTGATATTTTTTGAAACATCTATTAAATGCCAGAAATAGTCTTTGAACACATTGGTCTCTCTATTGTTATAATTCCATTTTTTTAAATAAAATCTTCATGTAAATTTCTTCCAGCTTGCCATCTTCAGAGATTTCACATTTAGCATTTCTAGACACATTGGTATAATTTATGTTTTCTAACATGATAGATCTAAATCAGTCTTGACAAGTCTCTTTCACAATTGGAGTTTGGAGATTAGAGAAAAACGTAGTATGAATTCTACTTAAATGAGATGCTCAGAATAGGTAAATTTATAGAGACAGAAAATAGACTTGTGGTTGCTAGTGAGGAGGGAGATGAAAAATTAATATCTAGTGGGTACAGACCTTCTATTCGGGATGATGAGAAGTTCTGAAAATATATAGTGCTGATGTTTGCACAACATTGAGAATATACTTAATGCCACTGAATTGTACATGTAAAATAGTCAAAATGATCAATTCTCTGTTATTCATCTTTTACCATAATAAAAAGATTTTTTAAAGTAACAATATCTTGTAATTTTTTAAGATTTTATTATACCTTAAGTTCTGGGGCACATGTGAAGAATATGCAGGTTTGTTACAGTATACTATAATTATGTTGTTAAATATTGTGTGTTAGAAAAGATAAATTCATTCAATTTTTAAACTTTTATTTTAAAAAACCCAATAGGCAATTTAAATTGTTATACATTTTCCATAAATTCTCTGGATTTTTAAAATTATAAGACTAATGCATAAATGCTTGCTCATTATAAAATATGTGAACGACGCTTATATATATAAAACGTGTAGAACAAAAAGTAAAAGCCTCATTTTTACCTTCTCAACTTAAAACCCCTCCTTACAGGTAAAAAGCTTAATATAATAGTATATACCAAAAATAGTATAACAATCTGCTTCTACAGTCAGTGATTGATTTTATGCTGGCATCTTGGTGATTAAAACCTTTGGTAGACAGTAGGTGCCTTCAGCTTCTCTGAATCATGCAAATACACTGCCATGGGCACTAAACGAAAAGTACTTTTTCCTTTTTAGCCTCAAAAAGAGTAGTGTCTCCTCCCTTGTGATTTAAATAGATAAAAGATAGAAAGAAAGTATGTTCATATTATTTATTATCTTTCAATATCATTTGAAAATCGTCTACTACATATTTATCTCTAACTTCAACTTCTCACCTTGACTTTAGACTTCTACATTGGGCTTCCAGTTCAACTTGACAGCCATCCAGACTAAAAAGTTCTAGAAATTTGATGTGTACAAAACAGAACACTTGACTCAATCTCCAAATTCACCCCTGCTCAGTTGTCCCTATCTTGGTAAACAGCAAGTCCCTTCCATTAGAGCCAAAAGTGCTAGAGTCATCCTTGATTCTGCTTCCTTTCACATTCCACACCTAACCCACCAGCAAATACTCTGATCCCTGGCCATGCCTCACCTCCTCACTGCACTCTCACCTCCCTGGTCTCCCCTGATTTGTGAACATTCAAAAATGCTCCCAACTCAGGTCTCTTCTCATTTTGCTTCTTCTGGCTACCATGATCTTCTCCCTGATACCCACATGGTGTGTTCTCTAACCTTAAGCAAGTATCTTATCAAATATTACATTATCAGAGAAGTTTTCTCTGTTGACTCCATCCTACCCTATCACCTTCTATCTCCTTAACCTGTTTTTGTTTTTGTTTGTTTTCCCCAGTATGGCATTTCTTACCACCAGTCATGTTCTTTGCCTGTTAATTTATGTGCTATTTTCCTCTAGAATATAAGCTCTATAAATGCAGGGACTTTGTGTTGTTCACTGCTCTGCCCCAGGTGCTCAGAACAGTGTTTAACACTCAAAATGTACTTAACAATTCAACGGCTGTGCGGAATATGTTTATACATGTTACTCTAATCAGTTAATGTTGTAAGGCTCACAATTTCTTAGGTCAAATTATAGGAAATTGCCAATATTTAAATGTTTCTACTACAGAACTATAAAAATGGCAGTTTCATGTGGTTCAAAGTAATATTTATAAGACTAGATAACCTTTCAACGTTTTTTTCAGATTAATTTCCTTTATTAACCATTTAATTTCCTAGGGATCTTGTCTTTCTGACAATAGGAATTTCTAACAGTAGGAATTTCTGAGTCAATCTTGTGAGGTTTATCAGTTAACAGTTTCTATGGAGCACATGCCAGTCTTTGAGTATTAATATAATTTCTTAAAAGAAAATAGTTTTTCAATTTTGTTATCTATAGGAGGTAAAATAAATTCTAGAGAAAGAAAGTGAAAAGGACACTTGCAAGACTATTTTTCAAAATGATGCAAAGAAAATGCTTTATGAGCTAAATATTGAACATTTGTAATGTTTAGCATTTCTGCTGCTAACTGAAAATTTAGTCAATATAGAGTCTCTGGTATTAAGAATTTTCAATGATTTTTTAATAATCTCTATTATTCTCCAACAACACCCCCTAAAATATTAAGAAATAAGAGGCTAATCTCCACTGATTAAAGAAAGAGAAACTCAAATGTTTGATAGCATATTAATGATAATCATCTTGCCCTATTTAAACAGTCTTCATAACCGTAAAAAAAATCCAAAGAAAGTCTGCCTCCAAGTAAGAGAAGAAACTGTTAGAATTTTTTGCTATCGTAGCTCATTATCTTTATCCCCATCAAGATGAACAACCCTTTGCTGAACAATTTTCATGTAATTTTACTCTTCCTGCAGTGCTGGAGTTGGAAGAACTGGAGTTTTTATTGCTCTGGACCATTTAACACAACATATAAATGACCATGATTTTGTGGATATATATGGACTAGTAGCTGAACTGAGAAGTGAAAGAATGTGCATGGTGCAGAATCTGGTAAGATATCTAATCCTGCACTGCATTCTAAAGTTCCAGAATTTCCACAGGGGAGGTTGTAGTGGCAGCAGTCTGGATGGACATGGTCTTGAAGCTGTATTTGCATGGTGGAAGCTCTTTTCCTACGTTATAAGCTTTTTGGGGAAGTCCTGGGGAGGGCAGCTGATAGCAATTACAGGAGAACTAATGCCCATGTGCCATTGTCACCCTGCAGCATTGTTACTGATGTCTCATCTTAACTCATTATACTGATAGGTATGTAGGAAATAATTTATAAATTGATTTATCTTTGTCATTTAGCAGCTTTGGAATCTCAAAAAATGAACTCAAGTCAATAGCTTTTCAATGCCAATATCTTTTGAAAAGTTATAAGTGGGAAAACAGTTTAAAATATTGATCATAATGAAGTTCTGTGGATTTTACTTCTCTATATTTATCCCTATTGCATACCATTACTAATAATCAATATTGTAGCATGCTATCAACTGTTAACTGGGAATTTTTTGTTTGTTGTTTTGGCTCACACACAAAAAAATTTATAAAATATATACAATTTTAATTTTTAAAATTGCAGAGTATAATGGTAATGTGGCTAAAAACCTCTACTGAGTGTCTACTGGGTACCAGTTGCTATATGAGACCCTTCACATGTATTATCTTATTTAATCCTAATTAAATTCTTTATTTGTAAGGCACGGTCAGTAAAACCAATCAACAGACTAAATATTACTGGCTCTGCTTTACAAACAGGGAAGCACATGTTCCAAGAAGTTAAATGATATTCCAAGATGATATTACTGATAAGTTCCAGAGCCCAAATTCAAACCTTTGTCTGTATAACTACAGTATGCATGATATTCCTATCTGTAGCTTTGGATTGAAATTTGTATGCTACACAAACAGATATTTTCTTGCAATAAATGCACAGATCTGCTTTAACAATATTTTCCAGGTTACATTCTAGAAAACATACATGGCCTCAAAGTAGTTAAAGATTTGAGAAAATGAGTTCTCTGCTAAAATAAGTATGAGAAAGAAATTAAACTGATTTTGAAACACATAAATTTTTATGGCCTTAATGCTAATTTCACTGACCATTACAAAAATGGATCCCTATGGGCAACTTTTCTCAAACTTTGATGACTGTAGAGCTCTTCAATCCTTTTTGACCCAGACCTGTAGGAACATGTCATGGAACGTTAATCCTCCTTGGAAGATGCAGCTGTAGACCAGAGATATCCAAACTTTTTAGACAAACTTCCCTTTTAGGAAAGATGTTGGAGCTTCAACTCTAATACAGATATATTTATCTTTAAATGTAGACTGTTTGGTTATATAAATTATAAACATAAATAAGAAATTGAAAAACATGAGATAAATATCAAAGAAGCAATATTTTCAAAACCTCGCTCATTGCTCAGTCTTCTTATTATCATTAGGTATTTTCAGAAAAGGAAATATACACTTAGGACAAAATGCTTTTATTTTGATAGTGGTTTTAAGTATATATTTTAAGTTTTTATGCTTTTTTAAAAAAGAGATCTAGCTTTTTGTCAGGTCTGATTACATTGTTGTTATATTTACCTCATAGTATGACTACAAAAGTATTCTAGGAGCATGATGAAGGTGTCAGCCTTGCCAGTTTTTGTCGTTCATTTGGGCTTGCATGATAAATATTATCTTTAATTCATAGTCTCTTTGTAGGAATCTTCCTCAGTTACTTTGATAATTAGGTAAACTAGGTAATATAATGCATATTCATTCCCTTATATACTGAGTTAACAAATGAGTTAAGTGTCACTCTTTCCCTGGGATACTTCAGAAATGGAATATTACACATGACCAGGGCCAGCCTCATGGGTATGCAACATGGGTAGTTTCACAGGCCCTCACATTTAAAAGGGCCCTGAAATTGGTTTAATTTTTGCTGTCACTGTCTTGAAAAATCTTAAAATTACATTTTGAGGCAGGAACTTTCCATTTTGAAGTGGAATTTTACATTTTGCATTCTCTCTAATCCAAGTTGGGCTGGCAAATTAGGTAGCTGGTCTTTATCAACGGGTCTTATGAAGATTCTAATATCAACCCAATTATTAATCATTATTAAAATTCAATTTCCTTCTCACTTTTAGTTAAAAATAAAGATAAATAGAAAGATAACATTTTCCTCCATGTCTCTAGATGTACACATATACACTGGTGATCAATGCTCTTAATGAAATTAAGGGTTGGCTCTCTTGGGTAGGATACAGGATGGAACTGATTGTTTCCTTCTAGAGTCTAGAGTCAATCTTCAAACAGTAAAAGTTGAAAAAACTTCCATGTTCTATGACTTTGTAAAACTAAATTCTGTAATGAGTGTGTTCAAGAGTGTCTATTAATAATTTTACATAATTTAGTAGTCAATATATGTTATAAACTTCATGCATTATTCTATTTAACCAACCATAGCGAATTGTCACAGCTTGGGATGGGAGCTTGGGGTGGTGGGGGTTGAGGGGAGGTGTGATTAGAAAGAGAAGGTTTTTGAAGTCACAGAACTAAATTCAGAATACAGCTCTGCTAATTGTTGGCTCTGTGATTTTGTTCAATTAGCTTCTCTGAACTATTTCTCTTTTGTAAAATAACCCTGTTACACTTTTCACAAACTTGTTATCAGTGTTAAATAAGAAAAAGTTTGTAAATCACCAACCTGGTGCCCAGCAGGCAGTAAATGTTCAATATGATTTTTTTTTCTGATTGTCTTCTTGCTGAAAAACAGGTACTCAGAAGCCCTCTTTTATCTGTCTTAGTTCCCAGAAGTTTGGCTCTTTACTGTTTTTTCCCTGTGATGACAAACAGAGAAATGATCACACCTCGCCTCTGGTCCTTAAGCGCCAGCATTGCTTTGCACAAGAGCAGTTTCTTGTTTTCTTTTCCTGCACTCCAGAGTGATTGCAGTTTCTATGAAGAATGTTCCTGTCTTACAGCACATACTGCAACAGCCATGGGCGGCTGGGGGAAGGCAGCAGCTTCAACAATATACTGCCACTAAAAGGCACTGAGGGGCATGGCCCTTACCCAAGAGAAAGCTTTGATTTCTTTCACTCAAAAAATAATGCACTGGGGGCTGAGTGCGGTGGCTCATGCCTGTAATCCCAGCACTTTGGGAGGCTGAGGTGGGCAGATCACCAGAGGTCAGGAGTTCGAGACCAGCCTGACCAACATAGCAAAACCCCTTCTCTACTAAAAATACAAAAATCAGCTGGGCGTGGTGGCATGTGCCCATAATCCTATCGACTCCAGAAGCTGAGACAGGAGAATCGCTTGAAACCAGAGGCAGAGTTTGCAGTGAGCCGAGATTGCGCCACCGCACTCCAGCCTGGGTGTCAGAGCAAGACTGTCTCAAACAACAACAATAACAACAACTACAAATAACAACAACAACAACAAAAAGCAATGCATTGTAGCCCCAGGAAATTTGAAAGGCCTTTCTGAGAGAATGCTCTGTAATGAGATAATATCCTAAGATACTCTTAGTGCCTCACATAAGTGGAAATTTACTCATAGAAGCTCATATAGTGGAAGAAAAAAAAGTTAACATATTTTGGGTGCCCACTTTTTTGCTGGGCATTTTACATATGTTAAATCCTTTAAATCTTACAACACAGGATTTATGACACACACTTCCACCACCAGATGAGGAAACTGTGCATCAGAAGAGTTTAATTCTAAAGGTAATATGGCTATCTAGGACAGAAACTGGGATTAAACTTTTTTCACAACAGTACACTGCTTTCTTGGCAGTAACCCATAATGGCAGAGGGAACTTGGAACCTGTAGGACTGTCTCACGAAGCTCAGCCTGCTCTGCTGGCAAAGTTTACACCTATCATTCTTTCCAGTGGAGAAGATAAAATCAGGAGAGTCAGAAGTATCACACCCCAAATGTGACTTCAAATTCTAATGTGTTTATAAAAATGAGTAAATAAAATACTAGAACTCATAAATTTAAATGATTTCCAAAAAGATTATGTTGTGTCAACATATTTCTGCCAATAATATAATTCATTGTTTCATGTATGTTTGAAAGCACACCCTTGGAATTACCTTAAGAAGTAACTTTCTAGCAATTTCAATAGAAATTTTATTGCTTTATGACAACACTTCATTTCTTACCAAAACTGAATTCTACAAACTTGATCATCCACCTCATTTACAAAACTTGACACCTAATGACATTTGAATTTTCTCCAAATTACATCTGCTCTTAAACAGTGAAGATTGCCTAGCCATGAGAATTAAATGAGGCTAAGTAAAGAGACATTTATGATGCAACTACTATGTGCCACGCACTATTATAGGCAACCGGAATATAGCAGTGAATATGACAGAGTTCTGCCCTCACAGAACTGATGTTCCAGTAATGAGATGTTCATGGAAACATTTTATAATCTACAAAGGAATAGATACTCATAATCATGACTAACAATTTCTGAAGACAATTAGAGGAGTTCCAAAAGGTTTGGTGGTATAGCAGCAATAGATATGAATATAACTTCTGAAGCTGATCACGTTTGAGAATGTTCTATTTAAATCATTGGCAATTTGAATATATGTCTTAAACATTTGGTGATATTGCTTCAAAGTCAGATATGTCTGTTATGTACAAATGAGGGTGATTTAAAATATACTTTTTTCTTAGCTTTAACTACTTTTGTTAAGGTCCAAACTCAGAGATGCTAGTAGGTTATTGAATTACATTGAAAAAATTTGGAGGATCCAAATGGTACTGAATTTAACCCAAACATTCAGATGCAGTATTAGGAATCCTTGACCAGCACCTGGATGTTTGGGCATTTCAATGACTCGCTGCCTTTTATTTACAAAACAGGACCAAATACTTGACCTTAAGTAGGCCACATATCCAGGTGACTAACAGATTTGTTAAACATATTTTAAATGCACTGATGATGTATATATATGCTCACTCACATATTTCAAAAGTAAATTTAGTATTTGTATTCCAACAGTCATTCTAACAAGAAAATTGTAAGAGAAGTTACTCAATTAGATTTAACAGAAAAAAGGAAACTCATAAACAAATTTAAGTAATACAATTTTCTACTTCTTATAATCACAGCAAGAAAGAATATATTAACACTTGGTGTTTAGTGACAAGTGTTAGAAAAAAACTTGAAGCTTCAGGAGACCACAGGAATTTAGAAAGCCTCATATATGAAATGGTAGAAAATAATATATATACTATGTTAAATTCTGTGTCTGTAACTTAGCTATTGATTTGATGAATTCAGTACTTCTTTTAGCTTTAACGCTGTAACTCCTTGTATAAAGCTCTTCATCCATCTATTTGTTTAACCATTCTGTCTTTGGTATCTAGGCACAGTATATCTTTTTACACCAGTGCATTCTGGATCTCTTATCAAATAAGGGAAGTAATCAGCCCATCTGTTTTGTTAACTATTCAGCACTTCAGAAGATGGACTCTTTGGATGCCATGGAAGGTAAACAGAAACAACAATATGTACCCAACTTACTAGTGTGCCAATTACAGTAGGAAAAATTTCAAAATAACCATATGTTAAAAGTGTTTAAGAAACTGGATTAGTGCACAGATCAGATTTTTTTTTAACTTCTCTGTAATCCAAGTTGGGCTAATAATATCCTTTCTGTCTGCATTATATTTTTATCATGAAACATTTAAATTTTGAACTTTTAACTGCAATATTCTCTTGTAACATGTTACTTTCTGTTTTAGGTGATGTTGAACTTGAATGGGAAGAAACCACTATGTAAATATTCAGATCAAAGGATACAATTGGAAGATATTTTTAAATTCCAGGGGCCAAAGTTACCCCCTCATTCTTCTGGATTAAAATGGGCAAACTTAAAGAAATATCGATGCTTCCCTAACTGTGCCTTTCCAAGTGGATTGAACATTTTAAGACTAGTTCTAGAAAATAGCTAATTCAGAATAATTATTTGTTTTGTACAGAATAAATATTATGCATTTTAAATGCTTAAGAAAAGACATCCCATATGTTTTTGAAGTCCTTCATATTTTGGAACAAGCCAAATGAAAATTATTGTATTAGCATTAATGTTTCAATGTGAATTTTCCCTATGTGTTGGATTTAATTTTGAACAAAAGTTATAAATGTTGATTCAGTAGTGTTGTTTTGGCTTCCAGGGTGTTGACGTTTCTTGTGGATAATTTCCAGGACTGTCATAATGATCTGTACTTCCATGTACGCCCTTGTGTTTTGAATCCTCTGTTTTATGAGTGCTGAGATATCATCTCATGATCCCGAACAGCTGAACAGTAACCCCCTGACACTGCAGGGATTACTTAGCTTTTATACAACACACAGTAGCTCTTCAGGGACACTTAGGGCTATTTAATTTGCATTGTGATCTTCAGTTTGAAAAATTAAAAAGAAAAATTAAAAGTGCAATTGCACACATGCAGTTACAAAGTACCATTCTAGCTGACCTACATTTGTAAACTTTCAGGCACAAGTTTTACCCCTGTATTGTGTATTCAAATATATAGTTAAATGTATTAGAGTATTCACCCATTAGATATATATTCAACCTAATATTAACAATTCTGAAGAATTTTTTTCAGCAAAAATGTATCAAAAGAGTAATAAGAACACATATTGTGTTGCAAGCTTGTAAACCAATGATGTGCTGCTGTAGTGCCAACAGAGACTTCCAAATGGATTATATTAAATGGCCTTCATTTCATTTCCCAAGGTTGATTATTGAGCAGTATACTTGGTGGAACTGAAAACAAATTAACCATGTGTAGCAAATTCGAGATTGCCTTAAAGAAAATCTTTCAGCCTCCATCTTATTAAATAGTGACCATGTACTAAGTTTTGAATTATATGAAGTCATTTTGTCATAGATTTCAATTAACAGTAATAGAAATAAATAGTGTTAATTATTCTCTCTATGGTAAGAATTATATCTTATGCTTATTTCTGCTGAATATACATAGAAGAAATGTGATGGCCAATAAAATCAAATTTTAATGAATTATCTAGCAGCATAATTTCAGAACCTCCTATATAAATAAATATTTGATTTTGTATCTCATATTAAGACATAATAATTATATTAATTCTCAAATATAATATATAAAATAAAGATTTGCATATAAGTAGAATATAATGACATAATTTATGTAATATAAATAATTAACATATAATTATTTCTTAAGATATCCGTAGATAGTAAGTAATTTTAATGTGAGATTTACTATCCAAGAAATTAAAGCCCTTAGTTTCACAGCCTCTGGAAAAGTGTAAAATTGGCTTCCCTTTTTTTCATGGCAAGGAAGTATAAATAAATACAATCAACCACTGTTTCACCCAATAAGTTTATAGAAAGTAACTTAAAGCAATAAAAAATGATAACTCTAAAAGATTCATGTAGGGGTTATACATTCTTTAGTTTCTTCTATGTCAGTCATTGAAAATGTATGGCAAGCCACTATGGAGTTTTGTATCACGAAAGACAGATAACATAGCCTGTGGTAAGTATTGTTGAGGTTACTTTTTAATGTATCATATGATTTTAAAACATAATTCAATCTACAGGCCAGCTCACTTTCTATTATATCTGTATAAATCAGATGTGTAGAAGATAGAGTTTGACCCATGTACACATACATATATGTGTATATAAAACACAATTTGAATACTAAGTCTCTCTAACCATGCTTATCAAACTTTAATGTTTATACAGAATACCTGGGGATTGTGTTAAAATGCAGAGTCTGCTTCACTAAAAATAGAATAGTCCTGAGAGTCATTTCTAGCAAGTACTTGAGTTATAATATTGCTGCCTAATCTCAGGATATATGTTGAATAATGTATGAATCTCTAAAAGACATAAGTCAGGATCAGAACAATTTTAAATCTACCTGAAATTATTTAAAACATGTTTTTAAAAAGATTTAACATCAATATAAAAAGAATTGTAACCATTTATAAAATATACATAGCTAGCTATGTCAAGACACTAACTAAAATTAAACTGAAACCCAGATATGAAGGATAGCTAAACTTTCTTTTAATGATATTGTGAAAGAAGCAATTTATAGCCAGGTTCTATAGGTGGCTACTAGTGCTAATTAAAATAATGAAGAACATCTGTAACATTTTTAGATCAGATTTGTCAAAATACATTGAAGCACATGTACAATAAATGAGCAACATGTGTTTCATATGAAGCAAATGAAACTGGAGCCTCTCAGAATGGTTTGCCAGAGACAAGAGCAGCTGTGGGTATCACCTCTACTTTCATTCTGCTTTAAAATGCCTCATTTTTTTCTTTCAGTTTATAGGTGAAATATGTAATAAGTCTTTTGCAGAAAAACTAATTAAACCTTGATCTCTTCATAAAGGAGATGGTGATTCATTCCACATATTGAACCAAACACTCGATTTTAAAATGAAATTTAAGTTCAGCAAAGTATTCTATAAGTCCATGCCATTATTCTGATAATCACATCCATTTTCATTAGCCAACCTTTAGAAAATTCAGTGAACTTTTATGAGAAACTTGGGACACAATGATTTGAACTTCTCAACTGAATTATATTTTTTAAAAGTTTATAAAGCAGAATGTTGGCAAAATAGCTAGTCTTCTTAGGACAAGCAATATTTCATGGTAAATGACTTTATAAATATGGATAGAGTTTCCATGTAGAATCAGGGCTGGTACACCAGCAGCTCATGGAGATGTTCTGAGAAACAGAATAGATTATGTATAGGAAAATGTTTTGAAAAGCACAGTGAACTTTACAAAGTTAGGATAATCTTTTACCAAGACTAGTCAATGCGTAATGTTTGTGAAAAAGATAATGCATCCCATTTTAAGATTGTATTGTACTTTGTGGGTATTAGTATCATATTTGTATGTCTGTTTCACATGCACAGACTGAAGAGAAAATTATGGCAGCTACATTGACTTCTGGTAAGTAAAACTACTGATATTTACTAAGTAAAAAATTAAGTGCTTTTTCAATGAATTTTTGATTAAAATTAATATATAGACTTGTACACAAATAATATAAAACATAATTTGGAAAACAAGCCAAGAAAATTTTCATTTCAGAAGATTCAATTGGACATTCTAAATCAGTATCTGCGATATTGTCCTCTGAAAATAAAACTCATTTAATAGAAGGTTTAATCTGTTAACAGGATTATGTTCCTAAAGTCACAACCTTAAATTATTTTAATTTTACTAAAAGTATTGTTAGGTTGGGAAGTCATTTTAGTAAATTATAAACTTTTTAGAGTACTTTTACATCCATCATCCCTATTAATCCTTACAAAATCCTTTAAGATTGGCAGGGTCCTGTACTACAGGAAAGATAATGAAAGCTTAATTGCTATGCCTGAAACCACATTTATTAGTAAAAGTTGAGGCTGAAATTAAAACTAAGTTTCTATGACTCCTGGAAAGTACTCTTTTCATAACCTTATGTCAGTCTCTCCGTAAGTCAAATGACATGCTTTGAATAGCGTAAAATGCTCATGATAAAGAAAGGTTATAATCATCATATGTCCCAATTCCCTACCAGCCAGTCAGAGATTTTCTGCTAATCGTATGAAAATAAGTAACAGAAACCGCAGACGATTTTAGAGGTAAATAAGCTCTTAGCATGAATTTACAAGAGTAAAAATAATCTTGATGAATACAATAATATTAAAGAAGAAATGTAAAAGAAGCAAAAAAATTAAAATATTAAAAAGGAAAGAAAAAAGAACACTGAAATTTATAGAATAATGAAAATAAAGCTAAAAAAAGAGAAGAGGTTGTCAAAGTCAAAAAAGCTCCATAGCATTTCTCTCTCTCTCTCTCTCTCTGTTTCTCTATGTATGTATATATATATATATATATATATATATATACATACATACATATAAAATGTGTGTATGTATATATAATCAAATCCTATCAACTCCTTTACCCTACTAATAAGCAAAAGAAAGGAAAAGAGTAAGAAAAAGATAGAAGAAACAGGACAAAAAAGAAAGCTAGAAGATATAAAAGAAAGAAAAATGAAAGAAATATTCTGTAATTCAATATTTGAATCTTTAAGGAGTGCCTGGCACTGTGCTGGAATCATAACATGAGTTGGTATTTTATCTCATTTAAACCTCATCTATGAGATTAACTTCACTAAAAGAGTAGGAAATGGAAGCATGGGGGGATGAAGAAGGTGCCCAAATTCTCACATAGAGTAATTGGTGGTATAGAATTCAAATCCAGGGCTATCTGGCTGAAGTTCAAGTTCCTTTCAAGGTATGTATCCAACCTTATTTTATGTTGAAAAGCGGCATGCAGAAGCCTGGGAATAAAGAAGCCTCAGGAAGACAGTTTTTTAATCCTATTTTGTGCTGACTTCCATTTCAAAACTTTTTAATATGTACATGGGCTGTAGGGAATTTGAACATGTGAAAACAGCCTACATGGGTGAACTTTCAGATTAATTTGTCTTTCTAATATTCATTCTTTTTCCTTCTCTTATTAATTCATCTGATATAATTAAATTTGTGTAAGTATGTATTTTAAAAATCTGTAGCCAGATTGGATGGGTATCTCATCTGTATTTACTAATTTTGTGACTTGAGGCAAAAAGCAATAACCAGTTTGTACCTCAATTTCCTCATTCCTAATATGGAGATGATTATAATAGGTACCTCACATATTTGTAGAGCAATCTTAGTTCAGAGTAAACACTCAATGAGGTTTAGATTGTAATATACATGATAATGAAGCGCCGTCATTTGACTGAAGTAATACCCAAGGTCTGTTGTCTCACACCAAGGAAATCAAGGACGCTGACACACTAGGGTAGGTTAAGGGCAGAAGCTTGATAGGTGAAAGAAAGAGAAAATCTTTGTTGCTACAGAGACGGGTCCCAGGGAAAATGGGTTGCCACTTCTATGGTGAAGTGCAGGAGGTTTTATAGATCAGCTTGAGGAGGTGGTGTTTGATTTACATAAGGCACAAAAGATTGGTTGGACCAGATGTGCTATTTGCATAATACATAAAAATCTGGCCACCCCTACTCTAATCTTTTATTATGCAAATGTTTCTCTATCTGGCTGGCATCATGCTGCCTGCTTCTTTTACTGTACATGTGGTGACAAAGAAAAGGGAAGATGGAACCTCCCTGTTGAACATGCCTGGCCCCCAGGTAGCCTTCACCTATTGGAACAAATGCTGAAATTCACCTGTGCAAGCTTCCAGCCTGCTAATCTATGTCCGCAGCATGATTTTTCAGGCTGCTTTTGTTAGAAAACAAATAATTTGGGGGCTGCTTTTTATTAAAAGGGAAGTCTTGCCAAGGACTCCTTTATCCTCCCTATCTGCCTAAATAATTTCTAACTCCTGTATCAATAATGGTAGTAGTTATGATTTTTTTTTTCTGTAAGAGTTCAAATATGCCAAAGCTATGACCTATTGATTCACACAGCCACTTGAAATATATATAGAAAACAGAATTATTATCATAATGATTAGCTTCAAATTAGCCTAATGGTGATAGAGGGAATTATTCCTTAGTAGTTAGTGGAATTTCACATTCAGCATTTTTCTTTTAACTTTAAAAATGGAAAAGAAAGTAAACGTGATAATTGATTTTGAGGCATTCCTAACCTTATTCCTTACTATATAAACTACATTTTTCCAAAATTTCATCTTTATAATAGTCAAATAAAGTTGTTTTCAAGTAAAAATAATTTTTTAAAGAAGTATAGCACTTTGAAATTTAAATGAAATAAAATTTTGTTTATTTTTCTATATTTTCATTTCAAACCCATATGTCTTTTGCTAAAAAAAAAAAGATAGTTACACTTTTAGGTAAAAATAAATGATTGAATAGATGATTAATATAGCCTCAAAATACTGAACTATACCAAAGAAATTAAATGTATTTATTACAAACATATTTCTAAAATAACATAAGTTGTAGATCAAGAAGATAAATTAATGATATGAAAATAAATGAATTAGAAAATCTACACATTTGAACTAATATTTCTCTAGTGAGAAAAATTCCTATACCCTATAAAAAGGACACATATTCTTTTGAAGTTCTCATGGATCAGTTGCAAAGAAGGACTGCTTCCTGTGTCACAAAGAAAGTTGAAAATAATTTCAGACTCAGTATTATACATAGCCATTATCTGACTACAAGACAATTAAATAAAACATTTATAATAAAAATAATTTTAAGCTCCTATACTTGAAACTAAATTAACATATATCTAAATATCACACAGATTAATATGAAGAATCTCAATGAAAATTACATAGCAGAACCGAATGACATCAAAGCACCTTTTATGATATTTTGGGAGATTCTGCTAAAATAGTACATAAAGGGAAGCTTAGGGGCCTAAAATATATATCCTCAAATATAAACATATTAAGCATTTACTTAAGAAGCTGGAAAAAGTACAACAGATCTCATTTGTGACATTATGTGTGAGTTATCCCATGGCAGGAGAAAATATGGAATTGAAAGATAAAAGACGCCTCTTTAAATGGAGAAATAGACCACATCAATAGGGGTCAAGACTATATTATAAAACTATCAATTCAATCAATTTCTAAATTGGTTGAATCAATTTCTAAATTCAAACCTTCAGAAAATTCTTAAATGAAATGTGAGTAGAGAACACCACCAGGATTTCAACAGAAACCCTACAGTGGCTTCAGTAAACAAGACTTCCACAACAAAACTTTTTAAAAAGGACTTGAAACATCAAATTAAGCTATATTACAATAAAAAAAAACCCAGCCCTTTTAAAATTAAGCCAAGTAAATAGGTTTAACAGTGTAACATTCAAAATACTCAACATTCAGTTATAAATTATTAGGCAGGAGAAAGCAACCTGTAACCAGGAGAAGGATCTATTATTAGAAACACACGTGTAAATAAAAAGGGATAGAATTAGCAGACAAGAACTTTTAATATAGCTATTAAAATATGTTAACATGAGAAAAAAATATAAATATTACTGGAAACTACAAACAATTAAACTTCTAAAACTAAAACCCATAATAGCTGATGTCAGAATGCTACTGGATGCAATTAAGAGCAAATTAGACACTAAAGAAGAAAAAAAGAATCAGTAAACTCAAAGATCAGTCCATAGAAATTATCTAAACTGAAGCATAGAGACAAAGTAGGCTGAAAAAACAAAGATTCTCAGTGACCTGTGAGATCAATTCACATAGTTTATCATAAGTGTAATCAGAAGTAAAGGAGGGCAGAAAAAATGTTTGAAGAAATAATGTCCAAATATTTCTTTTTGAAAAATATAAATCTATAGATTCAAGAATCTCAAAAAAAATCTAGGCAGATTAATGCACAAGCATGCATACACACTATCATTACTCTCAATTCTGTACCCACAATAATTTCTGCATAAGCGTGCATGTGCGTGCGTGCGTGCAATCAAGGCAAGTCACTGTTAAAGAAAAGAGATGCTTGTTCTGGGGATGAAAGAAAAGAAAATATTCTGGCTACTATACAGAAACAGTGCAAGCCAACTGACAACAGAATGACATATTCAAAGTGCCAAAGCACTTCCTCAAACTGACTAAAAGCAATTACAAAAAAGCTGGAGCTAATATTATACTCAGTGGTGAAATATTGAAGGCTTTCACCCTAACATTAAGAAAAAGGCAAGGATGCCTGCTCTCACAACTTTTATTTAACATTCTCCTGGTGTTTCTAGCCACTATGATAAGCCAAGACAAAGAAATAAATGGAACATATTTTGTAAAGGAAGAAATAAAACTTGATGTGAGTAGAGAAAAATACATCATTTATGAGAAAAATCTTTAAAATCTCCAAAAGAGCTACTAGATATAATGAGTAGCTATAAAAAAAGTTACAGGATATAAGGTCAAGATACAAAAATCTAGTTCTACACACTAGTAATGAACAACTGGAATATCGTAGTTAAAAATACCATAAACAATAGCATCCAGGGGAGAGGGAGAGCATCAGGATGAATAGCTAATGATGAGAGACTTAATACCTAGGTGATGGATTGATAAGTGTAGCAAACCACCATGGCACAGGCTTACCTATCTAACAAACATGAATTTCCTGCACAGATATCCCGAAATTTAAAATTAAATTAAATTAAATTTTAAAAATAGCATGCACAAACATAAAATGCTTAGGATAAATCTAACAAAATATGTGCAAGATTGATATACTTAAAAGCCACTAAATATTCATGACAGGAATTAAGATTCAAATAAGTTTCTCTAAAATTCACTTTCATAAGTTCAAAACTCAATATTGTTATGATGCTAATTCTCTTCATATTTATTTATAGATTCAGTGAAACATCAATAAAAAGTCCATAGGGCTTTTTAAAAGAAATTAATGAACTAGTTTTATAGTTTATATGGAGATGATGCGAAAGACTAGAATGACTCAACAATTTAAAATAGAACACAGATGAAAGATTTACACTATAGATCTATAGATTCATTTACAGAAAACAAGGTCCAAAAATAAACTTGCACACAGATGGCAAATTGGTTTTCAACAAAGATGATAAGGTAATTCAACAGGGAACATATAGTCTTTCCAAAAATAGTATTGGAACAACTAGATGTCTGTATGAAAAATCATGAATCTTCACCTTCATACCATATAATACGCACAAAGATTAAATTGAAATGGATCTCAGACCTAAATGTAAAGGCCAAAACTATAAAGCTTATGGGGATAAAAGTAAGAAAAATTTTTCATGAACTTTCAATAAGCAAAGGTTTCTTAGAATATAAACCAAAATAAAACATCAAGGTAAAACTTGATAAATTGTCCTTCATCAAAGTATAACTTCTTGCTCTTCAAAAGACTATTAAGAAAATAAGGCCAGGCATGATGACTCACACCTATAATTCAAGTACTTTGGGAGGCCAAGGTGCAAGGATCACTAGAGCCCAGAAATTCGAGACCAGTGTGGACAACACAGGAAAACCCCCTCTACAAAAAATTTAGAAATTAGCCAGTTGTGGTGGCACATGCCTATGGTCCCAGCTACTGGATAGGCTCAGATGGGAGGATTGCTTCTTGAGCCCAAGAGGTCAAGGCTGCAGTGAGCTGTGATAATGCCATTGCACTCCAGCCTGAGCAACAGAGTGAGACTCTTGTCTCAAAAAAACGAAAGAAAAATGAAAATGAAAAGTCAAGCCACAGGCTGGAAGAATAAGAGATAATATTCACAATACACGTAATAGGATACAAGTCCTGGTACTTATCTCCGGAATATATGTATATTTACAAAGTATAACACACATACAAATACACACACACACACATACAAACACACACACACAGCCAATATGTCAAATGATATTTAGCACCAATACAAAAGATGTTCAATACCATTAGTTATCAAGGAAATGCAAATTAAAATCATGAGATACCACTACACACCCAGTGGGATGATTAAAATTAAAATTAATGAAATATCAAGTCATCGGTAAGGATTTGGAGCAGCTAGAACTGGAAGTATAAAATGGTATAATCGCTGTGGAAAACAGTTTGGCAGTCTATCATAAAGTTAAACACATTACCATTATTACCATACTACCCAACAGTACCATTCCTAGTCATGTACCTAAGAGAAATTAAAATATACTTTCAGAAAAGAAATTGTATTCATGTTCTTAGCAGCTTTATTCATAATGGACAAAAATAGAGGGTCCAAATGACCATCACCAGGAGTGGATAAACAAGTTGCGGTCTATTTGAACAATGAAATACAAATTGGCAATAAAATAGGAGTGAACTGCTAATACGAGAGCAGGGAGAATTCTCAAAAAACATGTGCTAAGAGAAAGAAGACAGACACAAGAGAGTACCTACTATAAGAATCCATTCTATGAAATTCTGGAATAGTCCAAACTAATCCATAGTGGTAGAAATTGAATAAATGATGACTACTTGGAGTATGGTATATGTGGGGAATTGACTTTATAGACCAAAGGGAACATTTTGAGAATGTTGAAAGTGTTCTCTATCTTGAATGGAGTGCTGTTATACAGGCATATTCATGTGTAAAATGCCTACACTTGTATACACACAATGATTGTGTTGTGTTTTATGTATGTTATAAACCAATACAATTTCCTAAACAGAAGGATAATGAAAAAATAGTCGAGATATTTATATGCCATTTGTATAATGTTTTAAAAAGACAATAGGTAGTACATTTTTTGTGGATGCATCCATTTTGGTACAGTTATAAAATCACGGGAATGAATGAAGCTATAAAAAATTCACATCAGAATCTAACTGCGATTCTTGCCAAAAGAGAAAAAAAATTCACATCAGAATCATGGTTTCCCCTTGACAAGGGAGGAATGCAGGTATGTAGATAGATTGTGAGGGAATCGCAAGGGCTTCCAATGCATTTGTAAATTTTGTTTTAAAATTTGAAGCCTATCTGTCAACATTGTCAGATTTGCTAAAATTAAATAATGAGTAAAAAAAATTATTATATTATGCTTTATAGTTTTTTTGTTTGATGAATTTTATAATGAAAAATCACAGGTAAATTTTAAACTTTAATAATTTATTAAAATAAATGACATAAAGTGTTTATGGGTTATTTTCACAATAATAATAATCCAAGCTCTCTATATGAATAAGTACAATACCGAGAAAAATATTTACTTCTGTAATTTGCTTATTCCATTCCCAAAGCACCAACAATCAATCTTTTAAACATTAAAAATAAAACTTGACATGCTCCAAGTTCTTTCCAAAGAATTTATTATGCTCCTATTTACTTAGTGTTTATAACCTCGTGAACTGCCATGAAAGATATGATGAATTCAGTTGCTGGACTCTGCCACTGGAACACAGAGTTAGTTTCATCAGTCTGAGTGTACTACCTTCAGAAAGTTGATGAATGGTTAACAGGATGAGCACTGACTTCCTGGACTCTTAAATCAGAAGTTTTATTTACGTATGTGTTAAAGATTATGCTTAAAATTGTGATATGAATAATTGTGATACACATAAAATTGATATTACTTTTTATTTTATTTACTATAATTAATAATAACCTTCTTCATTGAATCATTACCATGTAATGATTCACAGTCCGTGTGACAGGCACTCTTCTAGGGACTTTACAAATATTAATTCATTAACTTCATGACAATTCTTGAAAGTAGGTGCTATTATATGGCTTTTACAGATAGGGAAACCAAAGCAAAAAGAGGTTAAATAAACTTCTCTAGATTATACATTAACTAAATGAAAGAGCCTAGACTTGAATACAAGAAGTCTGGGTTCAGAACCTGTAGTGTTTGCCACATACCCTGCTCTGTTACATGGAGGCCACTAGATATATGATAATATCTCTGATCTTACCTGCTTGGATGTAGTATATACACATTAACTCTAAGCCCTCTCTCAAGAACAAAAGCTTCTGGATAGTATTTATGCAAATTCAGTTACTCATGTCACATAGTCAGTGATAGTGCCAGCCTTTGTATTTGGCTATCTAGGTCTATATTCTTTCTCTGATTCACTACCTCCTCCAGTATACATTTGGTCCAAACCAAATTCTGTGGTTTGTTTGCTCTGATTATGCACTTTGTCACCAGATTTAAATCTCAAGCTCTGAAACTCTGAGATTTAAATCTAAATCTCAGCAATGATCATTTCACTGATCTGTTTGGTAGCCCTTCATTGACTTTTGAATTAAACTCACATTTTACAAATACCTTTCCACAGTATTCTTTTGTTTCTAGAACTAGACCAAATTAGAATATTCATTGCTTACTAAAACACATCCTACACGCTCCCAAATACCATGCTTTGGCTCCTACAGTTCCCGCAATAACTAATGCCTTTCTTAGAACCTTTCTGAAGCCGTTTTTGCAGGTTCTTATCCGTTGGCATTCTCCATTTACTAGATTGTCAACTATTTGTAAACAAGGACTACGTTTCTCATAATTTTATCCATGTAACGCTTAGATAACATCTTACACATGACAGAAACTCAAACAAATATGTTCAACTGGGGGGTGGGGAGTTGGGGAGAGATAGCATGGGGAGAAATGCCAGATATTGGTGAAGGGGAGAAAGGCAGCAAATCACGCTGCCATGTGTGTACCTATGTTCTTCACATGCACCCCAAAACCTAAATGCAATAAAACACACACACACACACACACACACACACACACACACACAAATAATAAAGAAATATTTAAAAAAAGAAAAAAAGAAAATTTGCCTAAGCAGAAGTAAAATAATGTTGTCTGTGTGACAGTATATTTTCCTACCAATTCACACATGCTAAAATATCCTTGCAGTCAGGGAACAAACAAACACCTCTGGATCAAAGATAAATGAAGGTGAAATAGCAGGGAAAACTGGCATACAGTGATTAATGTATCATTTGTTCAGGATTATCAGTTATCCAGAATGTAACCAAGAAATCGATAGTGTGCAAAGAGCCTTTAAACAACTGAAGCTGACAAAAAGGAATTCTGTATAATTGGGCAACTTATTAAAAAGTAGTTTATCAACAGTCTTTTCTTATAGATACTTCAACAAACTTGGTTTTCCAGGTTACGGCAATCCAGAAACTGCAAAATTGATGGCTGATATACTTATTTTTTGCACGTGCACACACACACAAACACACACACACACACCTTCTTATAAACAACACATATACCTTCAAAACCTAAAAATTTGGGACCATTTATTGAAATCCAACATATTTCAATAGCCACTGGATATAACAAAAATAAATATTACAACATCAGCCTCTGCATCTTTAAGAAAACATTTTTTTCTCTTTCAATTAATTTACTGTTTAAGGAGATAGAAATGGGTTTGATGCATTTTTTAAAAGATCTCATCAAAACTAATTAGACTACAAAGGTAGGGTAAGGCAGTTCCAGAAGAAAGCTGGAACAAGATATCCCACAGGGCTGAAACAGGTGGTAGAGATGGAGAGGCAGATCTGGACTCAGCTGCCAATGCGCACATTCATGGAGGCAGACACCAGGTCCAGAGAGTACAGTAACGAACAACAGGTGGTGAACCCAACTAGGACACATGAGAGTAGACTAGCAAGAGGTAGCATATCATAACAGGCAGGTGAAGCAAGGCGAAAGAGAATCCAGGAACTGGCACCATGCAGGTCCAAGTGGCAGAGAAGCAGGTCAGCAGGGAGCAAGATTCTACTTACCATCTAGACTCAGTGGTGGCTCACTTCCTCAGGGTGATATGCAGAGTAGAGACCCAGATGGGTTTGGATGGCCCCTCATATTCTGATTATGAATATATAGATAAATATACACAGACACACACACACACACATATATAAATAACCTTTGCAGTGCCTTAGAGTACTAAATAAACGGTAACTCAGTGAGTGAGTACATGAATGAATTTTTTTAAATGTTTTAAGTAATTTAGGCTACTAAAGAGATTTTAGAGGCAGAGAATCATCAAAATCAATACCAAAAATGTGTTACCACTAATCTAACCAAAGCAGTAATAAAGTAAACAAAAATAACAGAAGTCAAAATTACCATTATATGCATACCTAGAAGATACAGATAAATAAACTGAAAAAATATATAAGTAATAAAAAATTCTCTAATTCAGGTGACTGCAAAATAAATATGCAAAAACCATAAGCAACCAATTAACATGATTGAAAGATATAATGGGAAAAATTATTTCACTGACAACGTCCAAACTGTTATAAAATATTGAGAGGGTAAACTTATGGTGCATTTCTGAAGAAAACTATAAAATAGGGAAATGAAAAATATGATTATTTTAAGTAAGAGAGGCCTATTATAAAGAACATCATTCTTCTCCAATTACTTCATAGGTTTAATGTGCTAATTTAAAAATCTTAATAGCATTTTATTGTTCCAAATTTGAAAAAAAAAAAGCCTGTTAAATTCATCTAGAAGAATGAATAACTGAGAAATGGGTTTCAAAATTCTGAAGATTAAAATGATGAAAGGAAAACTGCCCTTTAATATATTAAAATAGTTTATTATCTAAAAAAGTTAAAAATATGTTATTGAGATGAGAAGCAACCAAGACCTCAATGAAACATACAGGTTTTTCTAACACAGTCTGTGTTATAAGATTTCGATAGCAAGGAAATATCACCCACCAATGGAAAAATGATGGTAGGCAACGAAAATAATGGAATCAGGTCAGCTATAACCTCATAACCAGAAACCAAAATGGATTATGGAGAAAATAAATCTTAGTATGTCCCAAGGCCTTGTTTCCCTTTAAAGTCCATAAATAATTTCACCCTTCTCAGGATAATAGCTCATCAATGTTTAACGTCCAATGAATCCTCCAACGCTAATATTTAGACATTTACATTTTCTTCACAATTTATAAGAATTCAAAGATGTGTATCAAGAAACTAAACCTGAATTTTAGGACAATGGACTACTTTGAGTAATCTTACTTCCTGGTACAACACATTTAACAAAAATAGCCTATAATATAATCTGTTATAACTAGGAAGGACTTGTTAAAATAAAATGTAGACCAGTCTGAAAAATTTCTAAGCAAACAAACCCAGTTAACATTGAAAGTAACCTTAACCTTGCTTAGACTACAAATATAAGCAAAACAAGTTGGGACATTAATTGTAAATGCCAGAATCGTTAAAAAAAAAAAAAAAAAAAAAAAAAAAGTTCAACAAATCAAAAGCTGCCAGCAATGGAATAGACCAAATAGGACAACTGTGTAAGTGTAACCACTCTATTTTCAATTTCTTGTTTCCACATTCATGCTATAAAAGCCTTCCACTTGCATTTCTTTAGTAGAGCTCAAGACATCCTCCAATTTGGTATTTCCCCAATTTATGCATCACTGATTGCTCATATAAACTCTAAAATTTGTATTGTGTCTCAGTTTATCTTTTAACAGTCCTTATTTGTATAACTGAATTTCCCAGGTAATTGAAGCTTATTATTGAGAGCAAGCTACCTGGTTTCCTGTTCCAACATCCTCATCTCTATATTTTAGAAGCAACTCAATCTAACCATAAAGCTCAGCCTCACTCTGGAAAGAATTTAGTCCTTATCCAGGAGAATATTATATTCCTTCAGTACTCTTAGATCAACATCTAGAAAATCTTGCTGTAAATGTACTGCAGGCCTTGTTTCCCAGTCCTAGAAACTAAGATTCTGTCTTATTTACCAGATGCACTTCTTCTACTTGTACCTAAATTCCTGCTTGTATTTTATTTTCTTAAATATTTATTTTATTTTATCATTACAAAATACAAAATTATTATATAATTTGTACAAATGTCAGAGAAATCTAAAAAGGAAAATGGAATTATATCACATTAAATTCTAGTACCAAAGGGTAGCTATTTTACAATTTGGAGTAATGTTTTCAATCATTTTCTTTCTGGTCATGGTCACTAAAAGAAATGCAAGATTTCATGAAGTTACTTACTGAGATAATTGAGGGATTTTTGGCATTGGTTAGATGTATGACCATTTTGCTTTTAAGGCTTGGGCTTGAATTAAATGAAATTTATAAAAAATATTTAATAAGTGAATCCTTTCAAAAATTGGCTACATTATTAAATCAGTTGTAATAAAAGGCTTGTTTTGCTGAGTTTTTCATGATTATGGGTTCTTTTCTAAGAAAATGAGTTACTATTTTTAAAATCATGTTTCATTAGTCTCATTTTTTTTCAATTTCCTCAATTTTTTTTTGAAATACTACACTTCATTTGTTATGGTAAACTATAAAGAAATATGCTACATACTTACTTTAATGAACTGTTTACATACTGACTTCAATCTAACTCCACCAAACAGGAATTTATTACTTGATTTTTTTTTTCCTTTTCTTTCTCTTTCCTTTTTTTTTTTTTTTTAATGTGAGACGCAATCTCTCTCTGTCACCAGGCTGGAATGCAGTGGCGCGATCTCGGCTCACTGCAACCTTTGCCCCCTGAATTCAAGCCATTCTCCCGCCTCAGCCTGCAAGTAGCTGGGACTACAGGCACCCACCACCATGCCTGGCTAATTTTTGTATTTTTAGTAGAGTTGGGGTTTCACCATGATGGCCAGGATGGTCTCGATCTCTTGACCTCGTGATCCGTCTGCCTCAGTCTCCCAAAGTGCTGGGGTTACAGGCATGAGCGATGGTGTCCAGCCTGATTTTTAAACAATATGCCATGTAATCTAGCAGTAGACATTACAGTGAAATAGAATACTTCATACTTTAGTATGTCAAGGTAGGTGGTAATACACCAAGAAAAGGTCATTATGTTAACTTCTAAAGTAAATACAATTATAATTTGAGATATGTTTATGCAAATTTAATTCCAACAAAGAATTATTTATAAAACAACAATATGTGAGGCCAAGTGACCTATCCTAGCATTTCTTTTCTGTATGTTTGCTTTCACTTTAAATGTACAATATGAAGATTTGGGGCTGATATTAACTCTCCTAGGGATACCGTGAACAGAGTTAATACACCTAAAGAACTTTAAATAATAATTGGCTCACAGTTAGTATTTAAATAGACTGATGTTTATCATCTCTATCACTGTATGAGAATTTGGACTTTACAGTAATTGAATTGTAGTTTTATTTCTTCTTGACATTGTATTCTAGAACCCATGTTTTAAAGTAGAGCTTTATGTAAGAAAAGGAGTTGTATTACATAGAGTGGACAAAGTGATTTATAATTTAAATGACACTTATTTCTACTAATATAAAATCATTTAACTGTGTATTTGAGAGAAATTTATGCTTACTAATAGCCAAGGTTCATTCCCATTTGAAATAAAAATAATTTTAGATTGGAAATTTCATTAATCTTCCTTTCATGCCTTTTATGTCATATATTATAATTAGAGATGGGTTTATAATCACTTGCTGGCTTTTCTTTTATCTAACTTGAGTGCATTTATCAATCATTGAACATAAAATAGGCGTTGGGCATTGTGCTAGGCCAAAAGTTCTCAGCCGTGTCTGTACATTTTAATCATTTTCCATTTCGCAGGGGATTCTATTGTGCAGCCAGGCTTAAGAACCATTAGGCTGGACACATTTAATCTCATCAAAATTTCTATGAGCATCTACAGAAATATTCTAGTTCAGTTGGGCTGCCGTGGATCTCTGAAATTCAAATTTGAACAAGTTCCCTCAGGGATTCTGATAAAATTGATCACAGGATTATTACTTAAGAAAGCCTGAGTCCTGATTATGTCAATTGCACCATATAGTCTAATGCGATCATTTCACAGGCCTCTTATATTTTACAAAATTATTTTAAGGTAAACTAAAATATTTGTATTACTACAAATCAAAGGCTTTATAAAGAAGAAACATGAAGGATACAAATAGATGAGATAAGGATTAGTTTTCCATGTGGGGTTCCATACTGCTCTGACTATCTTCAGTTACCCATCAAACTCTGAATCAGCAAGGTTTGGGAGGTGACAAGGTAGCAACACAGATTAGCTTCTGATGACTCTTTTGTAGAGTGAGCAAAGGTAAAGTAACCACGTCTTGAGATCCTCACACTTATGAGGCCAGCTAGATGAAACAATGACTCATTGACACAGACACCGAGGACATCAAAGATGGCCAGGTATGCAGGAGCGAGGTGACTAGGAACAAGTAGCCCATCACTGCTGTTAAAACACAGTCAATAAATAATCATACTCACCTATAGAACAATAGCATGAAGGTCTGATTGGTGTACTATAATTTGGTTGTGACAGCTAGACTTGTGTCTAAAGCTTAGCTATTTTAGCTGCAGAAAAAGAAGAAGTGTTGTTACAAAGTGCATTTTGAGTAGAGAACTTTTGGTCCCATAAAGGTTTCAGGAACTTCTGCCCAAACAAAAGTTTTGGCAGAATTACTTTCAAAGAGAGTAAATGAGCATTATGTCTTGCACTGATTTAAATATGCACCTTTTGAGCAAAACACCATAAAATTTAAACAAATATCAAATAGAAATAAAAATTCAAATTTTTTTAAATTGCATTTTACGTTTTGGGTACATGTGAAGAACATGCAAGATTGTTGCAAAGGTACACACGTGGCAGTGTGATTTGCTGCCTTCCTCCCCTTCACCTATATCTGGCATTTCTCCCCATGCTATCTCTCCCCAACTCCCCACCCCACGCTGACCCTCCCCTATTTTCCCCCAACAGACCCCAGTGTGTAATGCTCCCCTCCCAGTGTCCATGTGTTCTCATTGTTCAACACCTGCCTATGAGTGAGAACATGCGGTGTTTGATTTTCTGCTCTTGTGTCAGTTTGCTGAGAATGATGGTTTCCAGGTTTATCCATGTCCCTACAAAGGACACAAACTCATCGTTTTTGATGGCTGCATAATATTCCATGGTGTATATGTGCCACATTTTCCCTGTCCAAAATTTAAAATTCTAATAAGAAAAATGCCATTTCAAAACATTCTCAGGCCTGGTGTGATGGCTCATGCCTGTAATCCCAGCACTTTAGGAGGCCAAGGTGGTCAGATCACATGAGGTCAGGAGTTCAAGACCAGCCTGACCAACATGGAGAAGCCCTGTCTCTACTAAAAATACATAAAAATAGCCGGGTGTGATGGCACGTGCCTGTAATTCCAGCTACTCAGGAGGCTGAGGCAGGAGAATCGCTTGAACCCAGGAGGTAGAGGTTGTGGTGAGCTGAGATCACACCATTGTACTCCAGCCTGGGTGACAAGAGTGAAACTGCATCTCAAAAAACAATAATAATAATAACCTTCTCATAGATGATAAAAGGTTTTGACAATTATTATCAGTTATTCATTCACTCACAAAAATTACATAGTATCTATCTTAAAACAGATAGTCTTCTGTAATCTGTATTGATTATTGCTTATTTCCTGCCCTATGTAATGGGTGGTATGAACAATAAGCACCATAAGGCAATGTGATAAATTTTAGGATATATGTAAGCATAGAATCAGATACTACAATCAGTACAAGCTATGAAAAGTGAATACACTTTGATGATCTACACTCCGCAAATAGTCTTTTTATGAATATTTCCTTATAGATTGAATTTTGAAGTAGAAGAACTTAGGAAACAACATCAGGAACTTCCAAGCTTTTTGTGAGTTATGTGCTTTGTCCACTAAATTTTATTCCCAAGGAAGCAAGTCACTAAAAAGGAGATGTAGTTTACCCTAAAGCCTTCTGTGTCAACCCAATATTTTAAGCATTTTAAATAATTCCAGAGTAAGCGCTGATCTTCAAAACCCTGTGATTTTTTTTTTTAAAGAGTTGACTTTGATAGAAGTCTAATGGTCAATTCTGAATTCAGAATGGCTTCACAATTCCACTTTCCCCCTTACAGCTTTTCCCGCTCTTGCACACACTCTCCCTCTTCCTCCTCCTTATCACTCTCATTCGTTTCTTTCTCCATTATTTGTCTTTAAGAGACTATTCAAAGTCCCAGAGTCTCAGAGCCTTATAAAGGTCTTGCTGTGCACTTCTGAAGGTATATCTAAATTATTGCACCCTCAGAAAAATTTCATGCTAATCTTATAAGATTTTGTAAGATTGTGCTTCATTTTTTCCCTGTGGCTGAGGTTACTGCTATGATGATGTACTTATAAAACTCTTTAAGTAACTTATCACCACCAAAAACAGTGTTACAGTATTATCATATATCCAAAAGCTGATTTTAATCATCACTTTGCTTTTCCAAAGGTAACTTATTCCATTGAGAAGTCTGGGATTTTCTTTAAAGTAGGGAAAAAATAAGCTTTTTGGTGAACTGACATGGATAAGATTAAAGAAAAATTTCTGCTATTAGAGATTTAGAAAACTATTTAGAATACCAAATCCTCAAAGAAGTAAAAATAAAGTTTGGGAACATAAGAAGTCTAGATATTCTAGAATCATATACTAAAGATTAAAGAATTAATATTTGGAAATGACTTAGTTCTTTCTAAAAGGCAGCATATGTTCTTAGTGCTATTGCATCATAATTCAAAATCTAAAAGACTAAAGCACATTAACGAATCTGAACAAAACAGTAAAAGGATGTCGAAACAATCAAGCATCACTTATTGCACTTATATCATTTTTAAGCATAGCAACCACAAAACAATTGCTGCCTTTTGGCAAGCGTCAAATATAAACATTTCCAGGAACAGCACAACAGATTGATAAAGGGCAAAGCAACCCTTGATTCTTGCATTCTTTCTTTGTGATGTGATGATTCTCACTAACCCCAAACAAAAGCTGACACACAAGAAAAGAGCATATTGTGCCATGGAAAAATCATACCACTGCACGGTCCAACTTTATTTTATTACAAAACAAATATTAGACACATCTGCAGTCATTCCTTATATTATTCATTTTATGCCCTTCAGTCCTCAAAATGAGGGTTCTTTCTGATCATGAATAAAAATTTGCAAAGTCGAGCATATTTCACAAAGGAATACAATAATCATTATCTGTTGCCTGCAATCTGTTAGTGCTTCAGTCATGGCTGTGAAATGAGTGTACTCACGCAGGTGTGCACACACGCCTACGAAATGAAAAAAAAAGATTTTCTGTAAGCAGTTTATAACTAGGGATCTATTGGATTTACTCAGGACAGGTGTGTGAAAAGATTCAGGTCAGGAAAGGAGGTATTGTCATGGATTTATTGCTGTCATGACCATTAAGTCTTGATAGAGAGAACTAATTGATTTTGCTCTTTTCACTTTTTAAGAGGTCAAGCTAAAGTTCCCTTTTTGAGAGTGGGTAATGGAACAAGTGGCAAACTGAACTAAGGACTCTGTGACATATATTAGAATTCTGGTGTTATCTGGTCCGCTGAACACAGAAGGAATGTCCAACAAAGAGCCATATCAGGAAAGTATGTAAAATCTTAAATTGCTACAACAGCTGAGCGCAGAGAATAGTTCTATTGAAAGAAAATTAATGAACAAGTGTCAAAATGGACAGTTGGTGTCAATTCCTAGAGGATTTGGATGTGAGAAGTGGAGTTGAGGAAACCATGTTAATAAGCTCTTGTTTGCATGACAAGATCGTCGTACCTCGCCAAATATCCATCATAGGAGTCATGCTTGTCACAGTTCACATTAAAGTGTTTCACAGAACAGAATGCTTTACTATGGGCCATGTAAGCTCCTTATTTTGTTGATCTCCAAAAGCATATGATCATCTATTTTCTCGGAAACAAATTTAGAAAGGAATTTTACCCTCAGCCTCTATGGTAAGTCTTGGACCAAACTGTGCCCATCATTGTGAGAAAGAAAAGACCCTTTCAAGCCCAAGCCAACTTATTGCTAAGTGAGTTTAAAATATGTTAACAAACCAAGATGTTTTGTTTCAGACTCTTTCGGTAGTAATCCCATTTAAAACTAAATTCTCTCTATTCTGTCAACTAACAAATGAGTAGAAATACGTGTTTTTTTAAATTTCTGATTATCAAGTCTCATTAAAAAAAAAGCTTAACACGAATTGAAAATTTCAAGTGTATTCCATCTCTATCTTAGGAACACTTTATATGAAAGACATTTCTTAATAAAGGCTTTCTTTATAAATGGCTTACATAAAATAATTTGTTAAATTTCAATATAAATTATGTTAATAAACCAAATACAGCAAAAATAATTACACTGAAGTGTAATTTATTTCAGCAAATCTAAATAATGGGAGACTAAAAAAACTAAATTGCTCTTCCAGAAGATCCTGGAATGTCTTTTTCCATGTGCTTTGAAGAAATAGATAAGATCAGTATTTGTTTTTATTTTTCTCTTTTATCTCCATCAACCACATTTACATTTAGCCTTCTCAATAGTTAAGACACCTCAATAATTTGAAGTGATAATAATATCCTCAAAACATGTCATGTCCAATCTGAAAAGACTTTCCTATCAATGAGCATTAGATATGGCTAGTTGTTCAGAGGATCTGTGTATTGGTTCTAGACACCTTCTACCAGCTGAGATCCCTTGGTCATTTTCAACCCTAGTCCTTGTAACTACTGTAAGTGGAGCACACTAATTGGGGGAAAGAGAAAAACAGGACATAAGAGTATTGCAAAACTTAGTATTTGGAAAATGTTCATCTATTTTCTTGGAAACAAATTTAGAAAGGAATTCTACCCTCAGCCTATGTTGTAATTCTTGGACCAAACTGTGCCCATCATTTTGAGAAAGAAAAGACCCTTTCAAGCCCAAGTTCACTTATGATAGCCCTATAATGGTGCGCTAAATTATTCCATCTTTTTCCTTTTTCTTCTTACTGTGTGTTTTAAAACAATGAAACAGACCATGTGTTTTGAGCATCTTCATATGAACATCTATTTTGTGACCTCTGAGACAGACTGCCTGTACATAGTAGCGAACATGGAAAATGTCGTTGTGTCATTATTTGCTAATGGGGAAATACGTAGGTCCAAATCTCAGCCATCAGCTACCAACATGCCTCTTTTAGACATGCGACTGAAAAACTAACAAACAAACAAAAAAAGCAGAAGTTACCCTGAAGTTTCTCAAATAAACACTCAAAACCCCTCTAAGGTAACCCCTGGAGGACGATTCTTTTGGTCACTGTAAGGAAATTCAGAAGAAAAGCTTCTCTTTAATTGTATGAATCACTGCCACATGAATAAGGTTTAAGTGTATAGCATGTGATCATGGGCAAATAGGTTAACTTCTCTTTGCTTTCTGTATTTTTAAAATGAAATCAATTATATAATATGCTTGGTAAAGTATTGTGAAGATGTAATGAAATCATTTATTTAAAGTACTTCAACATATAAGGGCCTGCAACTTATTTTTTTTCAGAGTTGAATAATGGCTACAACTTTACAAAATAAAAAACGTATACATTATTACTTTTTATTCTTTTTTCTCTGAAAGTACCAAGTCTTGAACATTATGTTGCTACAAAAGAAGCAGCTTAAATCTCACAATAGCATTATGCTGAAATACAAGAAAGTGAAAAAAATCTATTTAAATGATTTAATGAAAAGGCCATACTAATATTGTAAAATTACACAGCCAGTCTTTTCTAATATGACAACACCTAGCACAAATCATAAAAAAGTCAGGGAAAATAAAATTTAATATGATTAATTTTATATGACCAGTGACATGTTGAACACATAATGCCTGTACTTTAAAAGGTTCCAGGTAATATGCAATTTAAACACAGTATAACTTTTAACTTCTATCACTCACTAACCTAAAAGCTAACATGTATTATCCACAGACAAAAATGTCTTGACTTTCAAAAAAAGTGTGAGATATGTGTGTATATCTGATTAAACAACTTTTTTCTTCCAAACTGGTAGAGAAACTTTACGGAAAAAATGTGTTTGTACAGTGGTGACTATTTGTCACGGTAGACCCTGACACAGGCATTAAAGCGCCAAACATTTTGGGCAATATGTCATAACCAGCCAGTTGGAGGGCAGTAACAAAATACTTGGCTAACCATACTATACTAGAGACATTTGTTTATCTTACCAAGCACCACTATAATTGGGGTCATCTGAATATCATGATTCGTTTCATTTTTAAAAGACTTAAACATCATAGGAAAACCATTCCATTAATTTTGGACATTTAAAATATTAGTTGTATGTAGTATCATAAAAATGTTCATATAATATTTTCATTGAAAAAGGCAATATACATGTAATGTTACATTGTACTTAAATTTAAGTTAAAAGTATGTAATATGAAATTCACATTACATGATATTACATTATGTAAAATTTTGTTCATATAGAAAACAAAAAAGTAGGGTTTAATTTATTGAGGTGACAAGGAGATGGATGATTTTTTTCTTCAATCATAGCTGAAATAATACTAATTTGTATTGAATATTGTTTCTGTGCTAGACAGTATATATTACATTTTATTGACATTGTTTAAATCTTTAAAGCAATGTTATATAGTAATGTGTTTTCATTTTATAGACTAATCAAAGTTTAGAAAAGTCATAAAACATGTTGAATGTCAAATGATTAGCAAGTATCAGAGCTGGGCCTAGTAGAACTTTGTCTAACATCCTACCCCATATGTATAATTACAGCAATTTCTTTAAAAAAATCTATGCTTTATATATCCTGCACTCTGTACATTGTTCTTATTTACTAATAGATGTATGCTAGTTTCTATGGGCTTTTTCTGGGAAATAGAGTGATTAACTCTTCTGACTTGTCCAGGGTTTCCCTAGTTTTAGCACTGAAAATTTGGCCTCCTGGGTACCTGCTCAGTCCTAAGCAAACCTTGCCAGTTGGCCCCTCACCAGAAGGAATACTTAACCCGGAAAAAATTTGAATGGTTCCCAAATTTTACTCTTAAATTCAGAAATCTGAATAAAACCAGGGGGAGGGAGGTGCAGAATAATGAACAAGCCTTCATTTTTTGCACTGAGGAATATGAGTTTCTTGGGGAGAACAGCATTCATTGTCACCTTCCCTGTAAATTATGCCTAAGATTTAAGAAATGAACAGCAGCCTCCTTAAGTATCGTTTTGCAGCTCAGTACATGACTGAACACAGATTTTTGGAATTGGGAGTGAGAGCAAAGAGCAAAAATGTGTTTCTTGAACTGTCTGAAGAGCAGCCTCGCTGGTTCCTCCCTCGCGTGTTCTATCTAGGCTCATTTCCTTGGTGCTCTTTTTAAAAGGGTGTTTCATGGTGGGCCTGGAAACCGAAGCCCTTCCTTATCTAGGTCCAGCCCCATTTCTGTGCATAACTTCTCACGGCCATTTACTGAAGATTGCGGAGGATTCGCCTTTAATATCTTTCCTTTTCCTCCGTTTGGTATGCCCCTCCCCCAGGTCCTCTGAAGTGACTCAAATGTTCTGTTGGTCTAAGTGCAAAACTATTTTTACCACAGTGTTTGGGAATCTCTGGGCACAAACTGTCTGCCGATTAGGTAAATTACAGGTGCAGAAGCTCATGTTACTCATTTAGCTGTCACAAATTGAAAGCACTAATCTGCCTCTTCTGAGTTTTGCCTTTCAGTCAGCGGGCTCCTCCTTTATCGTCTATTCTTTATGACTACTCTCTGCCCTTGCTAGGTGACCCTTTGCCCTGAGGGCTAGCCTGCGTTCTGTTCACTCTTTTTGGCTCCTCTTTCTCTTCTCTCTTTCTCTCCTTTCTTCTACCCCCTTTTCTTTCTTATATTTTCATAGTTGAAAGAGTATAATCATGTTCGATCTGGCCCTCAGTTCTGATTTTTCAGCTATGGCTCAATCTGCTTTCTTTGAAGCTTGACTATGTAGCCAAATCCCCCAGCTATCACCCACACAAATCTCTTCACTAGTGTCTGACACACATCTGTGTCTCTGTGTCTATTTCTTCTCTGACTTTCACCATCATCCTGATACTTTCCAAAAGCTTTCCAAAAACTTGAACTTTGTTCCCTAGAAATACCACCACAATGTCTCAGGAACTTCTGTTCCCAAACCATCCTTTTCTCCAGTTTCCTGTTCAGGAGGGATTTTATTGTTACACACCCTTACAGAACTACATTCCTTTCTTTCAAAGCTCCTAACTAGGTTATTCATTTGTGTGACTTTTAGTTAGTATCTTTGTCCCCCAGTAAACTGGAAATGTAATGAGTGTATAAATAAATTAAACTCTGTTACTAGAGTGACTAGCTTCAATATTTTTACCTTAACACAAATAAATGTCCAAATTTATCAGCAATATCTTTCTCACCAAATCTAGGTTTTTCAATGAATTCACTATGACTCTTTCCATCAGAAGCTTTACAAATTGAGTAGAAGGAGAATTAATATTTGTTGAGTACATGTTCCACACCATGGGCTCAGCATATATTATTTCATTTAGTGCTAAAAGCAAGCCTATGATACACATAATGTATATGCTTTTTGTTGAAACTATGGCTAGAAACACATACTTAAGAATGGCTAGAACACAGATTATTTCTCCAAAGCTCTCTTCTCTTTCTACCATATATGCAACCCTTCCAAAGACTCATAGCTAAAATCTACTGATATGAGCTAGCCATAATACTTTTTCTCCCACTTCTTTCCACAGAAAAGAATGGGAAACACTCAGCCTTTTTTTTTTTTTTTTTTTTAGATGAAGGGAAAAAAGTCATTTATAGATGATTAAGCAGGAAGTAAGAATAGGGTGATAAACTACATGAAAACTTCCAATTCTATCACTAACCTGATTTCAGATTTTATGATGAATGAACTCTAGTTTCCTTGGAGTGATTTTATTAATGTTAATAAGATTATTCCCTTATTATCATTTACTTTTTTCATAATTCAAAAAAATTTGAACAATTTAAAGCTTGCCTCCAAGCTTTAAATAGTTGCAGTTTACATAAACCTGATTTAACCACTTGCCAAGGTCTGTGTCTCCAAGTTCTACTGAGAAGTAATATAATTGCAATTACAGGCATCTCATATTTTATAAACAATTTGAGTTCCAAGAGTTCACTAGTTAGTAGTTTGGAATCAGTGCGTATTTTCCCATTGACCTAATCAAATAAAGGATGTTTCTTTCCCAAGCTTGCATTTCCTTGTTTTCTCCTCCCACCTCCTGGCCTCAACCCTCAAAACAACAACAAAAAAGGGGGAAAAATCTGTTTAAACCAAGGTGAACACTCATACTAACTTTACTGCTCTGAGTTCTAGACCATGTTGAAAAAGGGGATTTATAATTTAATAAGGAACAATTCAATAGGTGAAGGTTGAATTTACACCAATAAAAGCTACCCTTGCCTAAGAAGTTGCTCTTGATCAGCATCCCAAAGCTTTATGTACATTTTTTTAAACAAATAATTCTCTTTCTACATTTCTATACTGGCTCTTTCTCCAGTGGTGACACTTGAATGAAAGAAACAGAAAAAGGAAAAGGTGAACTTTCATATTTTTTAGCAGGCTTATGATGTGCAGGCTTTCCAACATCTATCTGATACCTCTTAAAATCAGTGATGAGTCTAAGAATGGTTATGCCTTAAATGTTATTTCTTTACCTGGGCTTCAAAATTGCTTAGTAGTGATATTTTTCTCCTCTGAAAATACTAATTCCAATAATAAAAGTACTTTTAGAGAGAATGCTACATTTTTCAAGTGGACTTCATATTTGTAAAAATTTAATTTTTATAACATCCTGTGAATATGGATGTCTTTTGCCATCATACCAATATTATGGATGAAACATCTGAGGATTTGAGATAGTAGAGTTGACTAAATCCTCACTGGCCTCAAAAGACTATAATCTAGGCCTTTTCCATCCCAATTCCAAGGCTATTTCTCCTGTTTGATCTGTTAATTTAACTCACCACTTTAGATTCAGACTCCATGAGAAGAGAGATTTTTTTTAATGCTTTATCCTTAGCACCCAGGACACTATCTGGCACTTGATAGATACCCAATAAATGCTGAATTAAAAAAATAGTCATTTTAATATTCATGATCTTAATGATTTTTATCATAATAATCTTAGTTCACTTTTCAAATTGTCTTCACATTTGCAAGAGACAGCATAAAGTGTGGTTAAGTGCAGAAGCTAATTTTCTATAATAGACATTAGATTATACCCTGAGTTGCTGAAACTTTCAATCTGCAGTTTACATTTATGAGACAGCGTAAAGTATGGTTAAGAGCACAAGCTGATTTTCTATAATAGATGTTAGATTATATCCTGAGTTGCTGAAACTTTCAATCTGCAGTTTTGATCGCTGACTTGAGCAACCAAGAAACCAAGAAAACCAAGAAACCAAGAAATAGAAAAAAAAAAAAGTCACAGGAGATGTATTGGCTTCTTATAACTCTTCTCTCTGCTTCCTATCATTCCAAAAATCTAAGAATGGTTATTAAACTTGGTAAGGAACAAAAACAGCCAAAAATGTCAAAACTTAACATCCTAAGTCTGTGGCTCAATAAAAACTGTAAAGAATCATCTTCTGGAAAAGGCGACTTAAGTTAAAAATTATCTAAATTATCTGACAGTTGATTTCCTGCATTATCTTTGCTCTATTCATTTTTAAAAATGAAGTCACAAAGAACACAGCTTATAATCATCACTCCTTGGGGTAGAGCAATAAGATTCCATGTTTCCATGTAGTTTTTCAGGCACTGACTATAAAGACCAAAACCAAGGCTGACTGTCATTCCAAAGGCCACTTACAGATAGGAAATCCTTCCAGAGCTCTAGGAGGAAAAGGGAAAGGAAAGGAAAGAACAACAAAACAGAGGGATGGAAGAAAAAAAAAAAAAAAAAAAAAAAAAAATGAAGGAAAAAAAAAAAAAAAAAAAAAAAAAAAAAACTCTGCAACAGCTATGCTTTATTTCATTCATAGAAATGTGTGTTTGGCCTAGCATGGCTTTATCCTATAATTGATAACTACTGTTCACCAAGCAGCTATGTGCTATATGCTTCACGTGCATGGTATTACTTGATTGAATCCTCACCAAAACTCCGTAAGGCAACCACTGTTATCTTGAATACTCAAGATCTAGTACTTACCTATGGATATATACATAGAAATTAACCTTAGTAGGACTTGAAGAGAGTTCTTTGGAATCCAGGGCCCCTGCACTTCACCTTTGTATTGTACCCTATCCCAAAGAACAATACATGTGTCTACTGGATCATGGGCAAGCTGCAATGTAAAAAATGCTATTTCCTTGTCTATGCCTTGGTTGCTACTTTTCTCACTTAAATCCCATCAAACAAATTATTTGCAGTCAATGCATAGTGAGAATGCAATAGAAAAAGTGGTGAGCACACAGTATGCAGAACTGGAGTCATAAGAGAGCCACCTTGAAGGGGACCACAAGTAAATGCTGAAATATCAAGTAGCTGTGGTGTGAGTCTTGTTTTCACTAAAACTATTTTTAAGGAGGAGTTACTACTTGTATTGCAACCCCATCCTCTATCCCACCCTCTACCTCATATGTAATACTGCTCCACAAATGGAAGGGTACAGAATTCAGATCCTTGTTGCCCCTCTCCCCAAAGGAAAAAAAAAAAAAAAAAAAAGATAGTAAGGACAGTCTCCATAGAAGGACCCAGGGTATCATTTCATCCAGTATCATGGGCTGTGAGCACTCTTCAGCCACCCCCTCCAGCTCCCAAATCACCTTGCAGCCTTAGTAAAAGAGAGGAAAGAGATTTACCTGCTTCTATTGAGGCTGAAGCCTGAAAGTCATGTATAACCTTTGAAGGACTGTAATGGTTTTAATCACAGGAATAGCATCTTTTTGAAAGGCAGGAGAGAGAAAGGAGCTGAACCACTCTGCAAATATTAACCAGGCTATTTTGGAGCAATGGCTATTGCCTTTGAAATCTTTCATCATGGGTCTATACTTAGAATTCAGAGGAGCACAGGGGGAGGAGAATAGGGCAATGTTAATCCCCAGTTGTTCTGAAGTTGTCCTGTAAGCAGGTTAGTATCTAAAATGCCCAAAATGGAAGTGTTCAATCCTTTGTTTAAATTATGTGATTAATTCTGTGTAACCTGGTCTGCACATAGATTGTCACAACACTCTGGGAGGTGACAGTTCTCAGTTTTCTTTCAAACTAGATGTTCTAGAGAGCGCTAGCTGCAATCACATTGGGAGACGGATGCTCCATGACAGCTAAAAGTTGGATTGAGTTTCAGGAGCTACTATATATAAAGCTGGGTCGACTTATGTCACTGGACTAATTAAATGCCATCTGGGTGGTTCCTCTGGGTTTTTGAGTCCATCACTCAGTTCAGATCGAGTCAGAGGCCAAGGAGGAGAACATGATGATGGACCTTTTTGAAACTGGCTCCTATTTCTTCTACTTGGATGGGGAAAATGTTACTCTGCAGCCATTAGAAGTGGCAGAAGGCTCTCCTTTGTATCCAGGGAGTGATGGTACCCTGTCCCCCTGCCAAGACCAAGTGCCCCCGGAAGCAGGGAGCGACAGCAGTGGAGAGGAACATGTCCTGGCGCCCCCGGGTCTGCAGCCTCCCCACTGCCCCGGCCAGTGTCTTATCTGGGCTTGCAAGACCTGCAAGAGAAAATCTGCCCCCACTGACCGGCGAAAAGCCGCCACCCTGCGCGAAAGGAGGAGGCTAAAGAAAATCAACGAGGCCTTCGAGGCACTGAAGCGGCGGACTGTGGCCAACCCCAACCAGAGGCTGCCCAAGGTGGAGATTCTGCGGAGCGCCATCAGCTACATTGAGCGGCTGCAGGACCTGCTGCACCGGCTGGATCAGCAGGAGAAAATGCAGGAACTTGGGGTGGACGCCTTCAGCTACAGACACAAGCAAGAAAATGTAAGCCTAGATGCTGCCGGGGCAGGGAAATGCAAAGGCTGATTAAACGCCTTCCTCCGGGCCTTAACCTCCAGCTGCTTGGTCTTTTTTCCCTTCCCCCGTGCTCGCCCGCCCCTCCCGCTCCTTCTCTAATGAACCCCCAGTGACCCAAGAAGACCGGGTGCCTGCAACAGGCAGGAAACGCGTACCCGGCCCGAGGAAGCAGGAAAGCTCCCCCTACCCCCACCCCCGGAACCGACGTTTCTTTCCTAATCTTCTGCTGCCTTGGTTTTCCCTCCAGCTTGAGGGTGCGGATTTCCTGCGCACCTGCAGCTCCCAGTGGCCAAGTGTTTCCGATCATTCCAGGGGGCTCGTGATAACGGCTAAGGAAGGTAAAGCAAAAGAAAGGGCTCTGGGCCGCACCAGAGAAAATCCGGGAGGGGAATAGGATGCTCGGGCCGAGAGGGTTCGAAACCAGAGCTGGGACGCGCCCTGCACAAAGGGCGCTCTTTGCGCCTAGGGACCAGGCCCTTCTGAGCCGCCAAAGCGGCCTCGCGTGGGGCGCGGAGTTGCTTCGTTTTCCTTCTTTGGGTACTGTTTGTGTGTTTGTTTTTTGCACACAGGAGGAGCAAGTACTGATTCGTCAGCCTCGAGCAGCCTTCGATGTCTTTCTTCCATCGTGGACAGTATTTCCTCGGAGGAACGCAAACTCCCCTGCGTGGAGGAGGTGGTGGAGAAGTAACTGGGCCGGCGCTTGAGACCTTCTCCACGCAGCAGGAAAATCCCAGCCACCCACCCTTCCTGGCCTAATCCTTTAATTAGGTCACGTTACATTAACATTTAGGAACCCAGACCGAAAAGCTGGTGAAAGGGAGAGAGACATATTCACAAAGAAACGTTTCAAAAACTGTTGTGCACGCTCAAATGAAAAAGCCTTTCGGCTTTGGGCTTTTATTTTTTTTTGGAACCGCGAGTGGCTTAGGTCTAGCCTCCTTATTATTTTTGTTGTTGTTGTTGTTTGGTTTTATAATACATTAACGTTTATTACAGTGATCCTTTTGTGCCATATTCAAAAGAAGTTCATTCCTGTCTAAAGTGGGAACGTTGCATTTAATGTTAGGGGTATTTAATGTATTTTTGTAAATAGTTTAGCACTTTCATTTTTTATGTAAACCTAAGAAATATATTTTAAATGTGGAATGATGTATATAAAATGTGCGAGGATCCTGGAATTGTAATATTAAAAAGAAGTTTCTATATGAACAGAGTTGGGTCCTAATTTTGATGAAACTGGAAAAAATATGTTTGGAGGCATGTGTACAAAAATAAAGAGGAGCCATATTTTAATTTTGATATCACACAAGCCCATTTATTTGGGTGTTTTCTTTAAGGCCAATTGAAAGGGAGGAAAATTGGTTTTCCTTCGTCTGAGTTAAGCTGGATACTTTTCTACCTCCCATATACCTCACACTTGTAATTGGAAGTGAGTAGTGCCCAGAAGAAATCTGTCCTTTTTCCTTTTATCTTTTTCCTTCTGTTTTTACATTCCTATACCTGGAGATCCGGGTGAGATTTACTTACCAAAGTTAACAATGGAATTTTCAATCTAGGAAAATTTGGTTGCAAGAAATTACCACACCAAAACTCTGGTCATTTCCCGAAAAGATCTTCAGCGGATTTAGCCCCAATTGCATTCCTTCTTAGCCTTCCCTGGTGGCTCTGTTCCTGCCGTGTGGATCTGGAGTTCCCGGGGCTGCACTGGCCTGGGGACGGCCCTCTGGCCTCCTCCCCAGTTTTCTTGAACTAGACTGGTCCTTAGCAGACTGGAATATCCTCAATGCCTCGTTTGGCTTGAGTTTGTTTTCCAAATACAAAAGATAAAAGAAATGCGCAGTCTGTCTCTGGAGGTGGGGTGGGCTGCTTTGAAGGGAGGGCTGCTTCAAGTGAGGGAAGGTTTCAATGGTTGAAGGCAAAAGACAACAACAACACACATGAAACCTCTTAGCCGGACCAAACAGCAAAGCCCCAGAGAGGCTTGAAGCCCCAGGAGCTCCTCACCATGCGGATTTTACAACGTGTGCCAGGTTTGTTTATCCTGTAACCACAGGAAGAAACGACCACCAAGAAACACAGTGGGAAGTGAGGCAGAGGAGAGCAGGAAGCCATTTCTTTTGAATGGCGACTTCTCTCTTAGATTCTGTAAGTGGCACCTTCACTCCCTCCCCTCACCCCTAAACCTCTACCTTTCCTCCTCCTCCCCAACAGCTAGTCTTCAGTTCTCAGGTGTGAAAATCAAATCGGATTCAGTATTTCCCAGCCCACCCTTTGCTTCCTAACCCTCCGAAGGCTGGACCTTCCTGCTGACCACCTAAGTTCCAGATAACACCACAGACAGCGCCCCCTGCAGGTACAGAGCTCCTTTTCCTCTCAGAAAAGAAGGCCTTTTCCTGGGGTGAATAGTCAGTTTTCTGGGTATATGGAAAATTCAGATTTCTTCTACATTTAATATGCAGAAAGATTCATAGAGAAAGCTGACATTGATATACAATCTCTTTTAAAGGTTTGGGAGAAGCAGGTGGGAGATTTAGTGGATGCAAACTGCTGAGCCTATGTGGGGTTGACTACCTAGCTGGAATCCAGGCTGCCACTATCTAGGGCTACCCTGCTCATTCTTAGTCCCGTTTCCTCCTGAGGTTGTGAACATTCACTGAGATAACACATGTGATGTGCTTAGCCAAAATGGCACAAAATAAACACTAGATACCAGCTCTCTTCTTATTGGTCAATCTAAGACCCTTTTCTTCCATCAAAAGCCATAGTTTCTTCAGCCTGCACTTGCTCTGGCTGGGGACAGTATTGACAACAAGGAGAACAGAAACAACATAAATAAGCCATTCTTAGGATTTAAATATTAACTTGTAATCCTACAACAGATCAGAGAGGTACCATTGTTGCTTTTACTTTACAGAAGATTCTTGGAACAGAGTTTCCTATACTTGGTAAGTACTGCATAGAGCCAGGATTCGGAGACAGGCAATTATCAATGCATTCAAGCCTGTGCTTTTAACCATCATGCTCTATGAAAGAGGCTCCTTGGCATATTGGCAATTTCTTTCTTTCCTCCTTTTTTTTTTTTCTTTTTAAGGGATGGTGTGTCCCTGTTGCCCAGACTTGAACTCCTGGGCTCACGTGATCCTCCTGCCTCAGCCTGCGAGTAGCTGGGACTACAGGCTCATTCCACTGAGCCCAGGTTGCCTTAGGAAATTAATAAGCAACATTTTATGGTCTGTTGAATAATTTGACTCTTCTTGACATTTGTTTTCCAAAAGCTCTTTCTTAAGACTGGCTAGCTAGTGAACTCCAAATTATAGTAGTAACTTAAAAAAAAAAAAGTAGTGAAGCATTTCAAATTATCCAACCAAAACATGTGTACATATGTCTGGGTAGTGTCTATGCCCATTAATTATGCTTATTAGATGCCCATAATGTTCTCCCTAAGAATCAATAGGGATTTTCCCTAAAATGTATATATGCACACTTATATTTTTAAAATTCAGATTTATTATGCAACACAAAATAATGTAACTGATTAGGTGAGCTCATTTAATTTATAATTTAGCATATATTTACAGTAAGATGTGTGTTATAAATGGCTCAACAGCAGAATGCTTTTATTAATTCATGGACTTCACATGTTGATGGATTTTATTCAGTCTTTGCAAGCCAAATCCTCTCTATCTCTCTTAGCTGGGTAACTTGAGAAATTGTTTGGAATAAGTTTGCCTATAGAAGTCTCTTCATTAAATAAAGCAAATATTTCCCAAAGACTTGATGTGACCTCCACTGCTACAGATTACATGTTGGGCTTTCCAATGAAATCCTTGGTGTGTTTGCAATTAAAATGTTTTTGTTTGATATTAATGATGATAATCTTTACTGAGGCCAAAGCCAAAATAAACAGGGCTGTGGAAGCAGAAAATCAAGACATAATAACTTGGTAAAGATAAGCAGTTTGGGATTAAATTCAAGCCTCTTTCCAGAGGCAGGTATAAAGTTAACAAGTAAAAAATAATGAGTGATTTTCTTTATTATACTACTACAGAAATAATTTGTGGAAAAGCAAATGTCAGCTTTTCAAACTAACTTTAATGATCATACCTGGATCACTGAATTCCAAGCCTGAACACTGGAAATCCGCTTATGTCTAACAGTCTCGTTTATTTTTTCCAAACTTTTGCATATGTTTTGGGGGTGGAGGGAATGCTGGAATTTAGGGTTCCCAACTACTTTTGAAGCTAGCAGAGAAATCTTGGAATGCTGAAAGTGACCTCTATCCTCATTAAGACTTTTTTTTTTAACTAAAGTTAGAATTTACCCAGTTGTGTTTTTCTTCTAGTAATATTTTACCCCATTTCTTTCTTTCAAAACCACTCTACCACAACACCATAGCTGGAATTTTTTAAACATTTTTGCTTAAACCTTGAATATCTCATTGCCTAATCCAATGCATTGATAAATTAGCAATAAGATAGTATTTTCTCAAAGAGCCAAAACACCAAGCTATTTCTCTGACAGGCCCCTCCAGTCACTCTCTTAAACGATTAAACTTATAAAAAATGATACTCCATCCTAGAGGTTTCACTCTGCAAAAAGCAATTTTTTTGCAAGCCTAGTTCAGAGTCAGTCTGAGATGGAATGGCTATGCCATGTGCAGGAACAAAGATAACGCTGTAAGAACTGGCTACTTTCTGTACTCTCAAGGCTGCTGAATGTCCTTACTTAGGCCTTTGATCTCTCCTGGAAGTCCTCTAATTCAAGCAGAGGCCAATGTCTTCCTCAGCTGTCTTCACAAATTCTTCCAGCAGCTCTGGCAGGTACTAATGTGTTTACTTAGGTGTGCCTGATTCCCAGAGCTAATAGCAGTTTGCAATTGTTTAGCACATTTTGAAGTCATCTATAATACAAAAAATATCAAGAACAACTTCCTTAGTCTAGGAGTTGAGAAGGATCTGCAGGTAGGGGTAGAAGTGAATTGAAATGGATTTATCCTTTTACCCTTACTGACAGAGGCTCCTGAGTGACAGCATCTTCCTTCTATATGTATTTGGTATCTCCTTCTAAGAGAAGCATAGAGGATTTTCAATAATGCAGAATTCCTAGGGTGGACAAAATTTACTATAAGAGGAAGGTATGAGCATCATTTTGCTGGTGTGATGGGTCCATCAACACTAGCGTATTGCCATAATGCTTAAACTAAAAGAGATTTCACTTTTTAAAAAATGTTGATGTTACTTAAAGGTCATTGCTATTAGAACCCGGTTAAAATTCTAAATTGCAAGAAAATAAAATGTATTTTTCTCAGAATATAAAATGAAAAAATATAAATAAATAAATAATCAATCTACTTCAACAGAACCTTAGTGAGTATCCATTTGAGTATCCATTTATAGCACCAGAGGTGACTGAGTTTTCTTCCCCTCATTTACCTACTGTTAGACTTCTCTGGCCGACAGGGTTGGAGTGTCATTTCCAACAACCTGTTTACATATGAAAACGTGAGTTTTCTCCGCATGCAAGAAATTCACTTCTCTGCAGAAATAGTAGAAAACTTATTTTCATTCTTTGTGTAAGGAGCAAAAGCTAATCTAGTCCAATTTTGAGTACAAAAATGTGCCCTGATTAGTAGATCTTTTTAAAAGCCATTTAAAAAACTTTGCCCATGCTTCCCTGTTCAACTCACTCAAAAAAATTATTTTTCTCTCTGTTTCTCACCCAGTTCTTTATTTTCTCCTTCCAGTATCCCCTCGGAAAAGAGCAGGGGACCGCTCCTGAGCTGGGACACCGTAGCAGTCATCTTCGTGGTGCTGGCTGCCTACCTTCTTAACATACTGCTTTTTAAATTTTTTTTTTTAATTCTTAAAATCTCTTTCTTCTCTCGCTCCTGACAGCATCTTAAAAGTTGTTTCTTTTAAACTTTTAAAAAAATTTTTGAACCATTTGAAAAGTTTCTTGTTTCTTTTTACTTTGGTGCTCTGAGATCCTATTTTCAGCACTTGCGCCCCAGGGGCCCTCAACTCCAGACCCTGTTCCCCTGCTAGCAAGTCCCATTAAGCCGCCGGGCGCTCCTGTTTTCTCGGCTTCTTTAGTACCACTCGCTTGCGGCACTCTGGTAATTTTGTTTTGAGATCACCTTACCAAAGACAGCTCTAACCTCTGAGAACTACTCTTAGTGACAGAGGTTCCTGAGTGACAGCGTCTTCCCAGGCACAGGAGCCAGAGAAAGATGTTGAGGAGCCAGGAAAAGATGAGTAGCTAGCTTTTGCGAGTTTCTGCTCTGGAGAGCTAAGGAAGCGCACGGAGCCTAAATTAATTGAAGAAGAAAACAAACAAAATCACCTCTAAATAGAAGCTGTAATGACAGGATGCCTAGTTTCCAATCCTGTGTGACCTTGGGGCAAATTACGTAGTCCCTGGGGCTTGGGTTTAGTTTCTTTCTACAATGGGTCCAAGAATAGTTCCCACAGGGTGGTTTGGAGTATTAATTGTTAAGTTAATCTATGGAATGGGTTGAGAACAGTGCTCTGCAAATAAAAAATTCTCAATAATTGTTAGTTAAAAGTATCTCACGCTGAGTGGCTTGAGTAGAAAGCTTGTTAAGTGCTTTCAGAAATTAGCTGAAAGGAGAGCAGAAGGGCTCTAACTTTAAAGACCAAATCACAAGTCTGAGCTAATTTGTGGATTCCATAGCCAAAAAAATTAAAAAGTAGTCATATTGCTGCTAATAGAAACTGTGGGACTTGGCTGAGAATTCCTGGGACAGAATACCCACTATTGTATTTCAGAGGTAGCAATATGCTATGCATTTGCTGTGCATTTTAATATTTCCACCAGCGTGGTTGGCGTCTTAGATTCCACCTGGGTTCTTCTTGAACTTGCCTCTTTTTATCTGGTGTAGCCCTGGATACAGTATTCATTTCAAAGGCATAGACTTGTTAATAGCCCTAAAAAAGGTGCAGATGAATTTCCCACTGGTCAGGTGATTAAGCAGCCCATTGGTGTGAGAGGGAGCCTGTTTTTCAGGAGGGATCTTTGTCTTAGGGATGACAGTATGGAAGAGAGGAGACAGCAATGGTGTGGCTAGCAAACCTTAGTGAATGACAGTGTCACTCTCCCATCTCTGGTTTTCAAGGCCTTCACTTTAGAGAGAAGATTTCACCCTGAAGAGGTTGATACTTCTCTGGCCCCTGCAGAGGCTGGATCAGTGAACCAGAGTTGCTTTAAGAACATAATACAAAGTTCCATTCACTGAAAGAAAATAATTAATAATAATAATAGGAAGGAAAACTCCCTCCTCCCAATAACTTTGGAGCCACAATATTTATTGAACTGGGTGACCCTAGGTTGAGTTGAGAACACTCCTGCTTCTTTTAACAGGGCCACAAGACCTAGTCCAAAACCCTACACTAATTGTGTAGACCTTAAGTAATTGCTTTTCCTAAATATAAACAGCACCTCCTCAACCTAAGTAATCTGAAAGTGGATTAAGGGTGGAGGAGGATTGGTAAAAGCTGATTAATAGACTCACTCTCACTTAAATGACAACCCTCCCCTCTCGCTTTCTATCCATCCAAGTTCCAAAGACCCTGCTGTGCCTGCTTTTCTGGAAGGCTTTTGTCACTGAAGTGTGTGAAGTTACTCCTGGTTTGAGAAGTTGGAAATTTTACACGAGTCAAGGATTGCAGTGGCGGCAGCTGGGACGCATCTGTAACGGTATTAGTTTGCCTGAGAGCAGAAAATTAGCAACCCTAAAGCCTAGCTTGGCTGTTTAGTCTGTAGAAATGACAGAGTGGAGCAGAAAGAGAGGGAGAAAGGAGACTCGCCCCTGGAAAGAGAGTTTGCCATCTAAAACTGGAGTTCTTCCATTAGCAAAGCTTAGAGACACTTTCAGTGCAGGTTTTTGGCCTGCTCAGGATATAGAGAAGTCCTGGAACGAAGGAGAAGGCACTCAACAAATACGTGCAGAAGAGGAAAAGGAAGGAAGCAAGGACAAAAGGAGGGTTTCTGGTCACCTGGCCCTCCTGTGCCCACCTCCTTTTAGATGAGCAGACATACAGGGAGAACTCGGAGTGAGTCTCATCTTGGGAAAAGGAAACTCCCTCCCTAGCCTCAATAAGGTAGAGCTTACAATAAATGACAGTCTGAGCAAAATTGTACTTATCTGAATCTATACAAAATGGATTTTATAAGGCAAACCCTAGATTCACTCCATGACTGAAAATGTTACTTCAAGTTTTTGGTAACCCTTATTCAATCAAATTGCTGGGAAAAATTCTCAAGATAATTAAAGTTCACGTAAAAGAGAAACAAACACCCCAAAATCAGGTGATTCCTCATGTCCGGGATTGGGAGGGCAGGTTAGTTCTCGGTGCCAGCTGAAAGGGATTTCTATTTATTATTACTATTTTGAAATGTGTGCGCAATTGCAAAAAGTTTGGACTGCCTTTGTTACTTCTGTATGAAACACTGCTTAAGTGATCCCTTGGTTTAGCTTCTCTAGAGAGTGCAAGTGAGCAGGTTGGGGACCTGCCCCAGCCGCAGCAGAAGTGCAGTAAAACCATTAGCTTCAAAAGGGGCAGCACACAGCAAATTGTCCCTAGAGAAAAGGGGGAGGTTTGTCCAGACAGCCCCCGCGGGGGTTGCGGTGGGATATGCTAATAGTGCCGGGCCACTGGGACCGGCCTCCCTCCCGCAAGAATATATAAAGAACCCCAACCCCAGCTTGTCGACCCAGGCCAACAGGAGTCTGCCCCTGTTAATTACCGGAGCAACCGACCAGGGAGCTCCGCCCGGGATTTGCCCCGTCCGTAGCGGCGCCGGGTTCCCGTTTCTCCCCATCCCTCTCGCTGCCGTCCAGGTGCACCGCCTGCGTCTCTGCAGGATGGACATGATGGACGGCTGCCAGTTCTCACCTTCTGAGTACTTCTACGACGGCTCCTGCATCCCATCCCCCGAGGGTGAATTTGGGGAGGAGTTCGAACCGCGAGTGGCTGCCTTCGGGGCGCACAAAGCCGAGCTGCAGGGCTCAGACGAGGACGAGCACGTGCGAGCGCCTACCGGCCACCACCAGGCTGGTCACTGCCTCATGTGGGCCTGCAAAGCCTGCAAGAGGAAGTCCACTACTATGGATCGGAGGAAGGCAGCCACCATGCGCGAGCGGAGGCGCCTGAAGAAGGTCAACCAGGCTTTCGAAACCCTCAAGAGGTGCACCACGACCAACCCCAACCAGAGGCTGCCCAAGGTGGAGATCCTCAGAAATGCCATCCGCTACATCGAGAGCCTGCAGGAGTTGCTGAGAGAGCAGGTGGAGAACTACTACAGCCTGCCAGGACAGAGCTGCTCGGAGCCCACCAGCCCCACCTCCAACTGCTCTGATGGCATGGTAAGCAATAGATCTGGTACCTGCTAGGCTGCCCTAATCTTTTCTAAAATCCTTACACCTCATTTAAACCAGGTGCAGCGGGGAGAGTGGAGTGGAGACAGTTGCTGAGTTGCTTTAAAAGAAGAGGGGTCCACGTTTAGAAAGACTCCCAAAACTGCTGCTGAACAAGATTTTAGTTTGACTTTCTAGCAGGTTCTAAGTGTACACTGTAATAGAGAGTTGGCATGGGAGATAGGTGGCTGTGAATGATCACTCAGATGTTTCCTCCATTCCTGAATTTATTATGTTCAAAATATGCCCTCTGTGGATCATGCCCTACACCAGTATCTAAAAGCAAATTAAGTTTATAACTTAATGAAGAAATGGAAAGAAATACCCACATGGCCCCAGTTCCTGCTCCGCTGAGGACTGGCTGAAATAAGTTGATGCATTCTTTCTTGAGAGCGTTTGCTCCAAGGCTGCCAGGTTTTAATGTGTTTTTGCCCTGGGAAAGTGTTCTTTCCCTGAATTAGTGTGGCTTTCTTCTACTACAATCCATTTTGCATGGTTAACCCAATGCACATTGCTGCTGAATTCCCCCCCCTTCCCTTTGCTGCTGCCCTCCTCTTCTTCAAGCACAGAGATTGACCTCAGTGCCCTAGGAATTTGGAGAGGGCTAGCCCTTCCTAAATCAAGGCAGTGGAGGTGATTGACAGTAGTTGGTTACAGAGCTAGTGGGCAAGCACAGCTTCACTGTTGGTCAGAACATCTTTTGCCAAGACCTGAAAACAAACTTTTTTGTGTGTCTTGTATTATAGCCCGAATGCAACAGTCCTGTCTGGTCCAGAAAGAGCAGTACTTTTGACAGCATCTACTGTCCTGATGTATCAAATGGTAAGAATCGATAACTTCACAGGAGTTTAAGGACCAGTTCAACCTAACAATTCAGCCTGTAAAAGTCTGTTTTTCCTGATAGTATTGGGGAAGGGAACGGAAGTGATGGTTCTTATAGGGAGGCTTTGACAAAGCAAAATAAACACATCTTCTGCTCCAAATCCCCCTAGCAGACATGCACACACACACGCACGCACACTTGCATACACACTGTTGCTTGAAATATTATCAAGGGGCTTCCCCCCTCCTCACCTCCACCCCACAGGAATTGCAAGATATTTGCTGCAAATTTCTAAGTTAGACTTTCTGTGACCACTTGACCTCTGGGTGTCAGAGGAGTTGACCTACAGTTTGAGGGGCAACATAAGCAAGTCTGTCTATCTAGGGCTAATTATTTTTTAATGCTTTCTCCTTGTATCCTTAGTATATGCCACAGATAAAAACTCCTTATCAAGCTTGGATTGCTTATCCAACATAGTGGACCGGATCACCTCCTCAGAGCAACCTGGGTTGCCTCTCCAGGATCCGGCCTCTCTCTCCCCAGTTGCCAGCACCGATTCACAGCCTGCAACTCCAGGGGCTTCTAGTTCCAGGCTTATCTATCATGTGCTATGAACTAATTTTCTGGTCTATATCACTTCTTCCAGGAGGGCCTAAAACACAGGAAGAAGAAGGCTTCAAAAAGTCCAAAACCAAGACAACATATATATAAAGAATTTCTTTTCAGTTGTAAATTTGTAAATACTATCTTGCCAATTTATAAAAAAAGTATATTTAACTAAAAAGTCATCATTGCAATTAATACTTTTTTCTGCATTGTTCTTTGCTTTAGATATTAATACTTAGTTCCAATAATACTATTTCTGATAGGGGGCAATTCATTGAGGGTATCTTGTTGCAATGCTTAACTTATATATATGTATATATATTATAAATATTGTCCCTGGTGTTTAGAGCTTTATTTTTGCTTTAAAACATTAAAACAGCTGAGAATCAGTTAAATGGAATTTTAAATATATTTAACTATTTCTTTTGTCTTTAATCATTTAGTCATATTGTATAAATAAAAAATATAACAATACTGCCTAATGTATATATTTTGATCTTTTCTTGTAAGAAATTCGTCTTTTAAATGTAAGCACAAAATAGTACTTTGTGGATAATTTCAAGATATAAGAAATTTTGGAAATTCCACCATAAATAAAATCTTTTACTACAAGAAATATTTTGGCTCATGATCTTTTAAAAGAACACCCCTAGTGGAATTACTATTCATTGACATGAAATCTTTGTGTCTGGGATGAAAATACTTAACAGTTGGCTTTTCAGATAAATCTGAATCTTTACCATTTTCATGAACCTAGCTTAGGTCCTGTTGATGTCACAAATGAAAATGTCATATTTTCATTTTAAATATATTTCAAGTGAGCCTGCTAGATGAAATTTTTCTTTATCTTAGAATTGTACCATATACTATCAAGTCATTTGTGTGTGAAGGGAAGTTAGTAGTTATTCAGGACAACACATGCTTTTTTTTAAAAAAGACTATACAACGTCACATCATTTTAATACCTACGGTACAATAGAAGGCATGAGTTAAATCATATTTACTTTTTCTCTCCGTCTGAAATTATCTTGATATTATATACTAGTATTGTCAACAAAATATTTAAAGGTATGGGCTGAATTATTTTTTATATTGCTGGAGTGCTAACATAAGAAAACTTACACAAATTATAGTGAAATGAGACAGACTGGAGTTGTCTTCCTCCTTTTTACAGCTTCCTTTTTACAGTCTTTTAAATTTTATTGTATTAATCATATCATGTATGTGTGTGTGTGTGTGTGTGTGTGTGTGTGTGTGTGAAACAGATGTGTCTCTTATTCATCACCCTAAATTTCCTCTAGAAAGAACTGATATGAAAAAAATTGAACAATTAAGTGAAAAATAGGTTGAGGCAATGTCTGGGATAATTCTCCCAAGTTTACCATTGAGAGAGACTTTTTGAAAAAGATATCCTTAAAGAATGTAAAGTAGCTGTTCATGGAGAAAATAAAACATCAATAATTGTTTCATCCTCTTATATGTACGTTAGTTTAAAATTCCTAAGGATTTGTGGTTACATATATTAATCAAAAAAAGCATACAGACTCTTTGCTAGATCTTGGCAATGCTACCATTCTCAGGAGGGTTTCTCTTTCTCTCTGATGTGATTCACTCCTGCTTATGCAGTCATGAAGCTTAAAGGAATGGGAATCATTCCATAAGGAAGGGAGAAGGGATGAGTTAAAAGATATTATGGCTACTGTCACACTGTTAGCCTCCCGGGCTGACAGAGGATGCTGACTTGTAGCACACAGTTTTAAGTCTTTGCTTATGATTTGAGAATGTGAGGATTTTACGTGAAGAGAATTCAAGAGGGCATGACAGAAATTTGTGTTTATTTCCAACATAAGTCTGGGTTATTCACTTTTGTTAGATACTATGCTAGGTGCATTTTCTCCTTTTGATAATTCTGTGGAGACATTGGAGATTTGTTGTTTTTAATAGGATTGAAAAAAAATTCAAATATGGGTTTAGTTTTTTAAACTTCAATTTTTAAACAAATTACCACATATTTTGTTTCATTTAATATTATAATTAAGCACAAAATATGAAATTTTTGGTTCAAGGGAATGAAAATCAAACTTTTCATATCAAATCCCAATTGCTTTACAACTTTGCAAGCACACCTAATATTCTCTATGAATATTACAATGATAATTCAAAGTAGTTATAGTTTTTTCAGTGGCCTGGATTTAATACAGGTGGTGGTCAATATACAATTTAAAACAATATTCTTCATTCCAGCTTGCTCAATCCCATTTTTAATGTACTAACATTGAAGGCTAATGTCTGCTCAGAACAGCACATTATTTGCAGTCATAGATACTTATTTTTAGATAAGGGACTTTGGAAATTGGTGTTCCAATGGTTCAGATCCAGAAAACTCTTCTTTTTTAAAAAAAAAAAGTAGGAGAAAAAAAGAAATGCAACTCGCAAAAGACTGAAGTAAGGGTGGGATTTTGTCATCTACATATCTCCTTCAGAGAACAGTTGGGTCTCTGAGTTTGTATTAGCCCACTTCACCTCAGCTGTTTTCCATACAGCCAACCAACAGTCAGATTTCTAAGAGCAACTAGGACAGTGTTCCCTTCCCTGTCTGCAAGTATGATGGGGAAGAGATTTTCAGTGAGTGTGAGTCAAAAGAACCTCCTTTCATCTAATGGCTGCAAAATGCATGTTCCCTGAGTTACATATGAAAACCAAGTCCAGGGAAGATATGGAAATTTGTATATGCTACGTGGAGGCAAGTTGTTATATACATCCAGGTGTCTCATTGTCGCTATTTTCTTCTCCTTTGAAAGATACAAGTCAGATAAAATTAGTAGCCATATTATACCCATAAATTCCCCTTTAAGGTGGCATTCTTATGAATACTTACTCTGAGAATGGTATTTTCTGAAATTCTCTCTTTAGAGGTATAACAGTTACTAAATTAAAGTGGTAATTTAATTCTCTGACTTGCAGAAGTGGTATTTCTGGGAATGATATTAGAGTATGTCTGTTTGTAACTTCAGAAAAACCCTGCTTGAATGGCAAAGTACTCCTGAAAATATCACCATTGAATGTTCCTCCATTGTCACAAAAAGCACAGGACATCACATTTGTTTCCTTTAAGAATTTTAGTTGTACATATTTTAGTTGACTAGTAAGTTGGTTTATGATAAGATTACAATACTGAACACTAAAATTATTGTAGGGTCAAAATATTATTTAAAAAATACCCTTTGTAAAGGGTAAAATAGCCAAATCCTATCTCTATTTATGGTACAAATTCACTTCATTACAGATTAATCAGAAAATAGTGATACAGCAGCAACTGGCAAGTATTGAGTGCTTATCATTATGTACATGAGAAAACTGAGGCTTAAGGAGTTTAGTAATTTGCCCAACGTATAGCTGACTATTTGGGTCTCTTTATAATATGTGTTCTGGAAGGCTCAGGCAGAACTTACAAGGTCTTGTGACGTAGCACTGGAAGTGCCAGAACATTATTCCTGCTACATTCTTCTGGTCAAGCAAGTGACTAAAGCCAGCCCAGAATAAAAAAGAAGCAAATTAAACTCTATTTTTCAGGGAAGAAAATAGTAGTGAATTTGCATGCATAGTTAATACTACCACAAAGACTAGTATATACTTGCTGTCTCTATTTTCTCACCTTTTATCCATTCTACTGACTGTAATCAGGCCTCTACTTTTATGATTGTCCGTGATCACTGATAACCTTTGAACCAGTGGACTATTCTAGTCTTGGGTGAAGCTTATCCCTGTAGGTGAGGTGTCTTCCTTAATCTTTAGTCCTATATATCCAACTGTCTTCTTAAAGTCTCTCGTAAGTCTCAACGGCTCCTCCAACTCAACATACTTCAAAGTAAACTCATCATCTGTCCCTTCTCTCCCTACTTCTAAACCTGGCTCACTTACAGTGTTGACTCTCTCAGTGAATGACATTACCAGTTATTTAAACATGAAATTTGGGACATATTCCTGATATCTCAATCTCTCTTATTCTCTTGTCTAATCCATTACAAAATCCTATGTATTTACTCTTTACTCTTAATTAAAACTATGGCTAAATCATTTCAGGGACATCATAAGATCTTGTTAACCTGTCCCTCCATAAATTACTTTAAATCTTCCACTTCTGATGACAACATTCATATTTTTCTGTGGAGGCTGTTCCTTTCCTCTTTTCAGGTCATGTTGTTCAGGTGGGATTCACAGTACCACCTGGCTATAGAAGTGAGCAAGTCATTCTGCTCTTCCTTGGCCATAATGATTTTTTCATGGATTCACATATGACCCAAGTTGTTCAGTAAGCATCAGTCCTGGGATATTTGTTGGAACCAGAGAAAAGGAAGTTCTCTTTCTGCTGGGGTGATAATATATGGGAGTTTTTATCTCATATATCAGGCTGCCAGCTGTCATCTCATCCCCAAAAAAGTAGATCCTGCCTAAAAATAAAGCAATGTGGTAGAAAGCAGAACTGTGATGCAGATATTCCTGAAAACATCATTGAGCATCCAGATCCCCAAATGCCTGAATACTGGCTCTTGGCGACACTTTACAATTTAGGAGCCAACACATGGTCTTTTTTCTTAAACCAGCGTGAGTGGGAATTTTCTTAACTGAAACAGAAATAATCTTGTATAATACCACTCTTTGATCTCTTCTGCCTATTGCAGCTAGAGCAATTGTCTCAGAATATTCAGCTGATTATGTCAAGCATTCCATTTTCCCTCCCAGCTTATTGAATGCATGGTAAAAAAACAGCAGGCTCATTAACATGACCCTCAAAGTTTTGTGTGTCAGTCTCCTATCTACCTCTCCAGCATTATCTCTTTCTGGTCAAGTCTCTACTCTCTCCACTCCAGCCACAGAAGTGACTTTTATCAGTCATCAGGTTCCCTTTTGCCAAAGAGATTTTACACATTGAATTATCTCTGTCTACAACCTCTTCTCTCCTCTACTTCACCTAATCAGTTCCCACTCATTTTTATGCTGGCAGCTCAGGCAACAATTCTAAGGCAAGTTTTTCCTGAACTCTCTCACAATGTCAGGTACTCTTATTCTATGCTCACAAAGTGCCATGCATCTTTTCTCTGTGTCAAGTCTCATCATTGAAGTTACGTATTAATTTTTGTGATTATTAACATTTGTTTCCTCTATTATGAGAACAACAAGACCTGTCCTTTCCAAACTCTGTCGTACCCTGGATTATAGTAGGAAATATTTACAGTATATACATACACATAATACATATATAGATATATTATCCTACTATAGTGGGATAGATTGTGTGTGTGTATAAATATGTGTGTATATATATATATATATATATATACACACACACACACAAAATGAAGTTAAGGAATTCTATGAAGATTTTGAAAAAAGAGAGTACATTCCACAACAACAAATGCTTTATTTTTTTTATTTCTTTTATTTTATTTATATATTATTTATATAATATATAAAAAATATATATTATATAATGTATATTATATAATTTGTATATATAAAATACATAATATATGTGTGTGTGTGTGTATATATATATATATATATATATATATAAAACATCTTCCAAATGCTAATCTGCATATTTTTCTTCAGGGGGCCATTCATATTTTTAAATGGCCAACTAAAGATTTCCTCCTTGATGTCAGTCTCAACATGGACAGAACTGAATTCATCTTCTTCTTCTGCACATTTTATTTCATCTTGTGGCATCATTTGACAAAATTTTTGGAATTATTTTAGATTCCTCCCTTTCCTCAAAGCAATTAATTTAATTTGCCGGGAACATAATGCAAAAGGGAATGTAAAGGTAATAGTAGTATTAGCAATAAAAACAAAACTGTATTTCTTCAGTAAGCACGATTTTTCACACCGTAACATTTATAAAATCAGCCTGGGTTTTATGGTTTTTGCCTACATTTCATGGAATAGAATTCCTTTTTTATGGAAAAAGTTGTTTCAAGTTGAACCTCTTATAATCAATGGGATTTTAGAGTCAAGGAAATGTGGTATTTATATTAAGAAAAGAAATATATAAAGGACATTTGTTAAACATTTCTTTTTTTTACTAGAACTGTGTTTGACATGTATTATTAATCTTGATCACTGGTTGATTAAAAAACTATTTCCATTCATAGAGTGACTACTACGTACCTGGAAGTGTTTTTGGGTCTGATAGGCATTATACATAAACAAGCATAAAAACAGCTCAAGGAATTGGGTATTACTGACTCCAGGCTAGTGCAATGTAAGAGGTTACACATAGAGAGTGTGTGTAACATGATCAATTTACAAGTGGGGTTCTTATAAACTCTCCTATTACAGCTCTATGCAGCCACCAAAGTTCAGTGGAAACCTGAGGCAAGGAAAGTATTTTGAGCGAGTAACTAAGATTTTGAAAAGGGTGTGTTAGTATTCTGGTATTTTGGAATGAGGAGAGGATGGAGTCAGAAGGACTAATTAAGAGGATTTTGTAATAGCTCATGAATAAGGTGATGTTCCACATCCCTCGATGAGTTGTCCAACACAAGGGGGGGGCTCAATGAAAGTTGATGACTGATTGAACCACTGAAGTTCTGTCTGCCTGATGCCAGACATCTGGATACAAAGTTTAAAATCCAGTCATCCAGATGTTAAGGTTACATGATATGGCACCATCAAACATTTAGAAACTTTTAACTGATCGACTACCTTTTTTACTTTTCATCCAAATGAATAGCATTGATTTAACTCAGCTTGAGCATGTATCAATTACTATTCCTTTTTTTTTTTAAACTAGGGAATGTTTAATCAGTTTGCTGATGCTGATGAGTCACTAAAAAAGGAATGGTGGTATGACATACAGACAAATACGAAAATAAGCAAGAACATGTAAATAATAAAGAAAGTGAAAGTTTCATCTTATTAGAGATGCATTTTATAGGTTCTTTATTGTGGCTTCTCTTCTTTATAGATGAATTTTCATTGGGTTGAGTGTTTCAACCTTACAGCATTACAATTCTCTATGTAACTATTACTTTCTTTTTCACATCAAAGCTAATTCTGAAAATATTTCACAGACAATTAAATCTTAACACTTTCCTTCTGTTAGCACTTTGTGTGCTCTGTTAAAATGTGATATAAAAATGAAGCACTGTACTAGCATAATGAGGTCACTAAAAGTAAATATCATTCTCTTGAATAACTATATTATATATAATAATGTGTTTTAAGAATCCTAATTTTGATTCAACTATAGTGTTATAATCAAGTAATGGTGATAATGTAAAATAAAAATATCTTTTTTTTTAGTTGAGATCTCACCCTGTCTCCCAGGCTAGAGTGCAGTGTTGTGATCATGGCTCGCTGTAGCCTCCATCTCTTGCACTCAAGTGATCCTCTCACCTGAGCCTCCCAAGTAGCTGAGACCACAGGACCATGCCACCATGCTCAGCTAATATCTTTATTTGTGAAAAATGAATCTCCAAATTAAAGTATGTAAAATTTGAAAATAAGATCATTAATTTATCATTGAAGATAATGCTTTTCATTCAAACCAATTCTCTGTCCAGATGCTAAACTGACTTGTTAAGTGAAAGTTCAAGTAAAACAACTAACTTGTTGTTTTATTTGCACGATGATAAAGACATTGACTGTTTTGGGATGTATTATTTTTTTCTTGAAGAAATTACTGATTTTTAAAGTTACTTTTTTGAATCATTTCTTTGTTTTTCTTTTATTATCTGAATAGGGATAATCAGAATGGGGAAGATAAGCTGTCTACACAGGGAAGTGACAAGGAGAATTGAGATGATTTCCCGGGTCACTAAACCCCATACTCCACTGACTTTAGTTAGTAACACATTTTGAAGGGATAAAGTTTGTGAATAAAGACTATTAAAAGTATGGTTTTTATTCATTTGCCTTTTTTTCTATTTGTTTATGCATTCCCTGAATGCAGAACTGTTCCCTCAAACTCTAATACTTTTCTTGATTCTGACACAAAAAAGGACACAAAATAAGTGTTAATTGAATAAATTTTTGTATTCTCATATCAATTTATATACATAAGTAGAATCTCTATGGGGGAATTTAAATTTCTTTCCATGTCTATGTGCATGTAGATCAGAAAACCTATCTTGTTTTATGTGTTATAATCTCTTTTAGAAAGACAGGATATATGATATGAATAGTCCTATACAAATTTAGAATCAATTGAACCTTAAAAAATGTGTTTCTTCTATAAGGACAACATCATTACAATCACAGGCTTAATAACAGAGTTAGAAATAGTTGCATTAAAAAGTTTGCTAACATTTGAACAGCAAAAATAATGTTTTAATAAAGTTGCATGAGGAATTTTGAAAGTCTTCAGGCTTGTTAAGTTGGAAGGGTAAATGTCTTTAACATTGACATATTGCCAACTCAGAGCATCTAAAAGCCCTCTTTAAATTACATATAAACAAAAATCATTTCACCCACCTCTGGGCTGGAATGCGACAGCTGGTTAAAGTAAGCATAGCAACACTACACAACAATGTCAAACAGGATGAATGGCTTAACTAATCAAAAATAGAGCATCAAAGTAAAACTGCTCAAATTAGATTTCTGGCCAGGACAGAAAGGTTAACTGTTCTGTATTGGTATAAAGTCCCTAGAATCCTTGATGACTGCAGGATTCATGTCAGTATTGCCAATCAAATTCAAGATGTGATTTGACAACCTAAGGGTTTTTTAAATATCACACTGGGGGCTTTTTAAGGTCTTTTGATCCAACATGAAGAACATAGAAGGAAATATGTATGACAGCTAAGAGAATAAGCTTTGAAGAGTGACCCTGGTCAAGTCACAAGTTCCTGTCTTATAAATTGACCAATCTACTTTCTCTCCTGCATGTAGAGTTCTCAATACCCACCTTCTCAAGATGTTTTTAGGATGAGTTGTATATAATATGTCCAAGCTCTGAAATCAGTTCCTAGTACATAGAATGCACACCATACTTGGAGATAATTGTCTTTAATCTATTAATGATCAGCAGAATTTATATAAAATTCTGAGGGAAGCAGTTCTGAACAATATGCTCCCATATACTAAATTATTCTTAACCTAGGGATCTGAAAAATTGTTGGCTCAACTTATAGTCTGGTTTAATTTAAGATGTTTGAGCAATGGTGATAGACTATCATAGCCAGAAGTTGTTGAGGCAAAACTAGAGAAAACAAACATACTAATTTTCCCTTTATTTGTTTCTGCCTAGCAACAAATACTTAATCAAAATTAAAAAGTGAATGGTTTCAAACTGTTTAACACACTCTAGAATTTCTAAGCAGATATTAATGTTCCTATGGAAATTTATAGATTGCTCTATTATTAAAGTTAATTGAAGTATCTAAAATCATTATTCATTTTATTTTGGCTAATTTAAAATTTTAATAAAATCTTATTTCAACACCAGAGATTTTATCTTCTTTATCTCGTTTTCCTTCTGAACTTTTGCCTTTATTTTTTTTGGATTAATAACTGAAGATTCTATAATTTTAAAATATTTTCACCATAAAAACTCTGAAATATTAGTAAATATGGGAGCATATAATACATTAAGTATCACTGAAATTATTTTCTAGTGATTCTTAGAGAGAAATATCCAAGTCGTAGTCTGAAATCATGTACTGGTGACTGGTATAAGTGTTCTATAATCATAGTATTCTTCAATCCATCTAGGTTCAAATGTCTACTCCAGCATAAATGACAAGATCATTTTTAATTCTTACTAGAGTGTGGTAGGCAAGGCCACCCTTTTTAAAACCAATGTGTAACAAAATAGAGCGCTGCATCGAGACTTCTCACTCACTGAAGTTATAATACATAGGATTCCAATTGTTAGTCTAGTCCTCTCCAGTGGTTAATTATTAAAATCGTGGCTATTAAGTTTCACGTGTTATATTTACTGCGGCATTTGGAAACACTGACAAAGGGTTGAGCATCTCTGGTATGTCCATTCTAGGTTTGCTTACTGAGCCACATCGTTAGCTAAGTTACATAAAAGACTTCTATTTTTATGGGGTTTTCTTTCGCACTTTATTTGCTTCCAGTAAATGTCAGTGAAAAGTAATGACATTCTATAGGACTCTATGAATTCTCTCATGCAATACTTGTACTATTTATTATCAGTTAGCAACATACAAAGAAATACAGAATACATTTGGATGAGAGAATTATATATTAATAACTGTCCCACTCTTTTTTATTTTTTAGTTTTTTCCAGGTTTTCTAAATGGATATTTTAATAATGGAAACAAAACAGTTTCACAGAAATGTATATAAACTCTCTTTATGTCAACATTTTCTAATCTGTAATTTGCTTTTCAATTAGTCAACTTTTGAAAGCAGCCCTAATATTTCACTTGCTGTTTGCACATGGGTACGGTGAATGTCATTAGATTTGACTGAAAGACAGAAAGATAAGCTGGGGTAGAAGAGATATATTGTATAGAGGGCAGACATTGGGATGCTTACCAGACTTACTAAAATCCCACTGAGATCACATAGAACTCTGACAAAAAGCTTTGTGAAAGCTAATTAGAGTGTATCGCTTTCCCCACTGCTCCAGTGATCACTCAGACCACCCCCTGTAGATTTGCTCTTCTCTGAAAATATTATTTATAATCAGACAATCTCTGAGAAAGACCATGCTAATTTAAAGACAGAAAAATATTAATTTCAATCACAGAAATTATTCCAAGTCTATTTTAAGGTCAAGAATAGGTACTGATGATTGTGACAATAATAACTCTGCTTCTCACTAGCTTTCCAACGGAACTATTAGATTACTGCAGTACAATGGCTTATTTTAACTCCCTTCTCATAATTTTTATTAAATTTTTGCAATTATACAGTGTTTCATTTATATATTCAAAAATATAGTCAAAATTTAAATGTGGGATTATTTTCTAGTCTTCGTTTTTTTCAGTGAGCAGAGCCATCTCCTTCTGAAAAAATAAACAGATACTTAATTTGGAGAACACATCAGAAGTTCCAGGAAGACATTAGTATTTTTCTGAAGGCTAGCAATGAATCACTTCTAAAGTTTTCATAATATCCACAAAAAAATGGTACACACTTCATGTGAATTTTTCTAATAGATTTACAGAAAAATTATTTCTAATGAAAATGATGAGGCTGGGCATGGGAGCTCATGTCTGTAATCACAGCAATTTGGGAGGTCAAAGCAGGCAGATCATTTGAGTCCAGGAGTTGGAGACCAGCCTGGGCAACACAGCGAAACCCCATCTCTATTAAAAAATACAAAAAATTAACCAGGCAAGGTGGCACACACCTGTAGTCCCAGCTATTCAGGAGACTGAGACTGGAAGATCACTTGAACCTGGATTGTTGAGGCTGGAGTAAGCTGAGATCATGCCTCCGCACCCCAGCCTGGACGACAAAGTAAGACCATATCTCAAAAAAAAAAAAAAAAAAATCTCAGTGAATAAAATGTTTTGGTGGAACCCTGCTAAGTTAGAAAATTATAATATAGGAAATTGGTGCGAATGATATTTTGTGCTTCCGTAGAAAATCTGGCCAGAGGAGAAACAGAGACAGAGAGTTTACCTGGAATACATTTCTCCATTGCTTCCCTCTCCATCCAAGTTCTTTTCTAGTTTTTGCTCGTTTTTATTATAGTGGCATATACCTTCATATTTCAAATATCCTCCCAGAGAATTCTGAATCCCAAATAACTGTGAGTAATGCCTGTAATGCTTGCCTTCTAAAGGATTTAAGCTAGTCTGCATAGTTTATAGCTGATAAACTGGGAGTCGATCTTTCACTGCAATGATGTATTCACTGCACTAAGAACCATTTCCATTGTAAATCAATTCTTGAAATGTTGGATCATAAATGTCATCAGTATTATTACCTAGTCCAATCCCAGAGGCAGCGACTCTGTCAGTTTGCTGCAGGTGTTGGCTTCTAAAAGGAAGGTGCTCCAAACAAAACACATTAAACCATGACTCCACTCTTAAGGGTAACTCCTTTCAAATGCCTTTTTACTTTATGCTGCTTGGCAGAGAGATTAATGGATGCCATTTCTGATATGCAACTGGCTTCAGGGCTTTTTCTGTACCCTTTCAGAAAGAGATACTCTTGAGCGCCTTTTGACAAATATATTTCTCAAATGTTCCTTCTTTAGAAGGCTACTCTAAATTTAGTCAGAATTCATCTTCTTATGCCTCTGTATAGAATCAATGGGCCTTAAATATAACGATTTATGCCTTTACTGAGTCAGTGTGTACAGAACTTACTAGGAATTACACGAAGGATAAAATAATCAACAAAACAGGACTAACCTTGAGGAGCTTAGGTTTCCGTACGGTGAGAAACAACCCTACCCTGATGAATCAGGAAAGAAATAATAAGGGAAACCAATTTCAGGTATCAGTTGCTTAGGGCCTTCCTCACACATTTTGAGATGTTAACTAAAGTTTGAAGTAAGTTTATGCACAGTTTGGTGTTTTCTGGGGAACAAATGTTCTTGATGAAATGAGAATAACATGAAAATATACATTCTGGAAGTATATTTTGTTGAAGAGTACAAAAACGGAATATTGATTCCACAATTGCCATGCATAACAGAAAGAAATTTTTAAAGTAGTTCATCTGTTTTTAGATGTTCTCTTCTTTTCAGACTTCTCAGATTGATTTGGTAGTGTGTGCATGAGATGGACCTAAAGCTCAGCATGGATCAATCTGGTGAGAAACCTTAGGTTCAGCGAAAGAAAACTGTTATTTCTATAATCCATCTTCTGATTTTTGTAGTCAGGAAAAACTGGTAACAAGTGTCTTTCTCCTTAAAAAAGTCAGTGGGGATATGTGAAAAGCCTTTCACCTGGAAGCAGACGTCTCATAAAGTAATTCTAAATTGGGCTCAATTAGTTTAAGACGGTGAAAAACTGTTGCCCCTCAACTCCTGATATGTATTTATGGTTCTACAGCCAGAAGGACCTTAACTGCACTACCCTGTGTTAATAAGTATTTATTGAGCATCTACTTTGAGATAGTCACTGAGGTTATCTCTGGACCTGCATTGTTTTACAGGTTATGGAAACTAAGTCTCAGATAAATTAGGGAGTCACAACAAATCTTAAATAAGTAATAACAAACAGATCATGCTGTTTGACTATACTGCAATCATTTTAGATTTCAAATAAAAAATGATAACTTACACAAATTCATGTTTAGTATAAAACTAAAATTACCTGTATAAGTAATAAGTAAAATTACCTGTATAAGTAATAATAAAGGAAGTAAGGCAATGATTTAAATGGATATTGGAAAACCTTAGGACTGAATGTTTTGTAGTATATTAAAATTTATAAGATACAAACTGTCAAATACCATATTAGAAATGAATACTAAAATTTAATTAACTATTCATCCAAATTAAATAATAAAAACAACAAAACAACAAAAAAATCAGAAAAATCCAAATTACAGTTTAAAACAAAAATAATAAAATATAAACTATAAGATAGATAAGCCTTTATTAATCAAGGTAAAACAGAAGAAGTCACAAACATATTAGAAAGCTGACGGTTTCGAATGTATTAGGATTTTAAAAATCAGATTAATATGCAAAAAATTCCCATGAAACATAAAATTATATACAATACAGATAATTTCCTAAAACAATGTAACTTTTAAAAACAGACAAAAAAAAAAGAACTGGAAAACAGGAATAGTCTTATATCTTTAACAAAATTAAATCTATAGTTGCAAATATCCTAATAAAGTGCCACATCCATATAGTTTTAAGGACAAATTCTACTAAACCTTCACTATTACTTTTTTTTTTTTTTTTTTTTTTTTTTGAGAGAGAGTCTTGCTCTTTCACCCAGGCTGGACTTCAGTGGCTCGATCTCGGCTCACTGCAACCTCTATCTTTCTGGTTCAAGCGATTCTTCTGTCTCAGCCTCTTGAGTAGCTGGGATTACAGGCATGCACCACCATGCCTGGCTAGTTTTTCTATTTTTAGTAGAGTCGGGGCTTTGCCATGTTGGCCAAGCTGCTCTTGAACTTCTGACCTCAGGTGATCCACCTGCCTCTGCTTCCCAAAGTGCTGGGATTACAGGTGTGAGCCACCATGCCCAGCTTATATATTCTTTTATTTAATAGCAGAAGATTGGCCATTCTTAATTGTATTATGCAGTTGTGAGTTAATAGTATTACAAGAGAAGAAAACAATCACAGCAAGCTGTTCTTATTTATGAACATAGAGACAAAATCCTAAACAGGGGGCAGTGTGAGGTGGCTCACGCCTGTAATCCCAGCACTTTGGGAGGCTGAGGCAGGTGGATCACAAGGTCAGGAGTTCAAGACCAGCCTCACCAAATTGGTGAAACCCTCCCTGTCTTTAAAAATAATAATAATAATAATAATAATAAAAGCCTAAACAAATATTAGCAAACTAAATTCAAGTTGGATTTATCTCAAATAAGCAAATTTTTTACATTTACAAAAATTTATTAATTCAATACATAGAGATTAAAGTAGAAAAAAATCGAATCATTTTAAAAGGTGGAGAGGAATATTTTGCACAGAAATGATTTGAAAATTAGCAAAGCAGGCATTAAAAACACCTTCTTTATCCTGATAAAGGTATCTACAAAAAACTCGAGAACAAGCAGATTATCAGAAGTGTTCTTTTTCTTTTTTCTTTTTTGAGACGTAGTCTCGCTCTGTCACCAGGCTGGAGTGCAGTGGTGTGATCTCAGCTCACTGCAACCTCTACCTCCTGGGTTCAAGAGATTCTCCTGCCTCAGGCTCCCAAGTAGCTGGGATTACAGGCTCCGGCCACCATTCCCGGCTCATTTTTGTATTTTCAGTAAAGACGGGGTTTCACCGTGTTGCCCAGGATGGTCTCGATCTCTTGATCTCGGTGATTTGCTCACCTCGGCCTCCCAAAGTGATGGGATTACAGGCTTGCACCACCGTGCCCAGTCAGCATTCTCTTTTATATTAAAAAAGAAGCTTATCTATCAGCACTGCTTTTATTCATAGCTGTATTTAATGTTCTAGCCATAGAAGCAAGGTAAGGAAAAGAAATGGTATAAGAATTAGAAAACAAGAAACAAAATGGCCGTTACTTGCAGAAATACAATTGGCTGTGTAGAAAACTTAGGTGTTAACCAAATTATTAGAGCTAATAAGAGTTTAGACGGCTTGTTAAATGTCAGCTCTGTACCTGAGAATTAATACGCATACAACAAAAATGTAATATGCTCATTTACAAGAGGAACAAAAAAATTAAAAACACCTAAGAATAAAGCTAATTAAAGTATTCCTGACATTTTTGGAGAAAATTATAAAACTTTATTGAAAGAAATTCAGGAATATCTAAAGAAAAATACAGTTATACCATACCCATAAATAGAAAAATGTGAGGCTGGGGCACGGTGGCTTGCTGGGGCTGGCAGATCACTTGGGATCAGGAATTCAAGACCAGCCTCACCAACATGGCAAAACCCTGTCTCTACTAAAATACAAAAATTAGCTGGGTATGGTGGCCAGCACCTGAAATACCAGCTGCTAGGGAGACTGAGGCATGAGAATCACTTGAATCCAGGAGACAGAAGTTGCAATGAGAGATCATGCCTTTACACTCCAGCCTGGGCAACAGAATAGAACCCCATCTCAAAAAGAAAAAGAAAAATGAGATATTTTAATGATGTTTCCAATTTTTATCACATTTAATCTCTAAATTCAATACAATTTCATTAGGGAATATGATGAGCCAACTCTAACATTTATATGAAATATTAGAATTATTTCATCATAGTCAAAGACAAAAGATGGGGTTCCTTGTTCTAAAAGATATAGTAATTAGAGAGTTTGACATTGGTTATGTGACAAATAGACCAGTAGGGCAGACAGAAACAATAGAACACCTGAAAAATAAATAGACCCACTTCTATGTGGACACTTTATTACAATGATGGCATTTGAAGTTCAATGGTAAAATTATAGGTCTTCAATAAATTATGCCTGGATATTTTATTATTTTATTATTGGATATTTTATTATTGGAGGAGAAGGGAAGGGAGAAGAAGGGAAAGGAATTGAAAGAAAGAGAAGGAAAGGGAGGAAGGAAGGAAGAGACAAGAAAAGTTCTACCTCCAAGTAGAATATAAATGTGAAAAACAAAACTTTTAAAAGAAAAAATAGAAGAATATATTTGTGATGTTCAGGTAGTAACAGATTCTTACATAAGACATAAAGTTAAAAAAAAAAAGATGATAAATTCTTCCACATTATAAATTTTAAGTTATGTTCATCAAGAGACGTACTTTTTAAAAGTGAAAATACAAGTGACAAGAAGGAAACAAGAAGATATTTACAATACATAACCAACAAAGGACTGTATTTTATATATGTTTATTACAAATATATAATATTTTCAAATCAAGAAAAAGAAAGCCAACAAATTAAAAAATAGGTAAAATATATAACGAAGAAAATCATAAAAGAAGAAACTTAAATGGCCAATAAACATGTATAAAGTTAGTCAATTTTAGCCAGGTGCGGTGGCTCAAGTCTCTAATCCCAGCAATCTGGGAGGCCAAGGTGGGCGGATAGCTTGAGCCCAGGAGTTTGAGACCAGCCTGGGCAACATAGGGAGACCCTATCTCTATTTACTAAATATTGTAATAATAAAAGAAAGAAGAAAAAGGAAAGTTTCCCAACCTCACTTGAAATTAAGAAATTACAAATTAAAACTACAACTGGTTATTATTTTATGCATACTAGACTGGCAATCTATGCATGCAGCAAAATCGTATTTATAACCCATAAATTTATACAAAAACACCTGACAACCTGAGGTGTTGGTAAGGATGTGGACTAATGGAAACTCTTCTACAATGCTACTGGGAGTATGAATTGGCACAAGCATTTGAGAGAATAATTTAGCCTTAACAAGTAATTTTGATGATGCACATAGACTATGACAAACCAGAAACAGTTCAATGAATTGAATGATATTAATCCAAAAATCTTCTTCCATTCATATTTAGTTAGTAATGTGAATAAGATTTGTTGGTACTTATTTTTATGGGAAAAGAAGTTGAATTGATCTAGACCCTGTCTTATTCTAGCTGTAAGTAATAGTCATCCTTGGATACATGAATTGTCTGGGATGCCTCCCCTTCCCCCTCCAAAAAACTCTGTGTATTTTATTAAGAGCTATTTCTAATATAAATTTTACTTTCTAGGTTTAACAATTATCGAAATGTATAACACATTAGTTGTTTTGATCAATTATATACAACTATTTTTTTTTTTTTTTTTTTTTGAGACGGAGTTTCACTCATGTTACCCAGGCTGGAGTGCAATGGCGCGATCTCGGCTCACCGCAACCTCCGCCTCCTGGGTTCAGGCAATTCTCCTGTCTCAGCCTCCTGAGTAGCTGGGATTACAGGCACACACCACCATGCCCAGCTAATTTTTTGTATTTTTAGTAGAGACGGGGTTTCACCATGTTGACCAGGATGGTCTCGATCTCTTGACCTCGTGATCCACCCGCCTCGGCCTCCCAAAGTGCTGGGATTACAGGCTTGAGCCACCGCGCCCGGCCAATTATATACAACTATTAACTGTAAAATCCTAACTTAATTCTGAAGAAATTTTTAACACTTAGTATTTTAGGGCCAGAAGAAGTTTTATTTTTTAAATTTAAATTATATACATACTTTTTAAAAAAAGAAACAAATCTTGCTCTGTTGCCCAGGCTGGAGTACAGTGCCATGATCATGGCTGATTTCAGCCTTGAACTCCTGAGCTTAAGTGATCCTGTCGCCTCAGCCTTCAAATAGAAAGGACTACAGGTGTACACCACAATGAATGGCTGATTTTTAAAATTTTTAGTTTGTAAAGATGAGGCCTTCCTGTGTTACCCATGTTGATCTCAAATTCCTGGGCTCAAGTGATCCTCTCACCTCAGTCTCCCAAAGCACTGGGATTACAGACGTGAGTCACTGCACCCAAGCCTATATGTACTTTTGTTGCAGGTAATTTTAATAATGAGATCAATAAAATAAATTGAATCATAAAGATTGCATAAGATAATGTGGGGAAAACAAAATGGAAATACAAGTTTGAGAAAAAAGGATATGTTCTAAAGTTAGTGTATTATAAGTGGAATCAAAATACAAATATCAGGCCATATGATGTGTACTAAGAGTAAGTATTATTTCTTAAAAATGTTATTTCAGTTATATATATTATGGGTTTATGTGTGTGAGTATGGGTGGGTCTGTGTATGTATATTGAATCATGATGTAAAAATATTTTTCATTTGAGTAGCAGCAAAAATTGCCCTGACCCAGGTGATTCTGATGCAGCAATCCACAATTTGAGAACCTGGGGGCAGTAAGCGTGAAGGAGAAAATATCTAAGACTTTGGCTTCAAAAATATATTTTAATGTATAATAATTATATGTATGTATATGTATAAAATTATGTAAGAACTTGAAATACATAATAGGGAATCCAGACCTTAATGCTTGAGAAGGAATCAGTAGTAAAGTGTAAAGTTTTAGAAGGTTGTCCAGTGGAGACCATATTCAATAGCCAGAAGAACACCGAACTTTAGAAATGAACTCCAAGAAAAGAAACAAGCACATGCAAATTCCACAGTAGTATGAGTTACATTGATGGGGAGAGAAAGCCTACCTGCTAAAGCAAATAGATCTGGCAAATACAAAAGCAGAGACAGGAGAGTTGGGGCTGAAACTGGGAGACTCAAACTACAAACAACTGATACAAATCTATCCCTTCACGTCTTACGTTAGGAACTTAGCACCCCTCGAGATAGAGCCCAAAGTGAGGATTCATATACAAGTGGTCTAGCAAAGTGTTTCCAAACAAATCTAATACAGGAGTGAGCAAATCAGAACAGCAAAAAGAAGAAGCCAAGCAAGGGTGCAATTTCAGACTAAGCTCCAGTGTCAAGCTGATCCTATGGGACTGCAAATTACAGTTGAATCTTGAACAATGTGGGGAGTAGGGTACCAATCCTCCCACTCCATGAAGTTGAAAATTCCTGTAACTTTTGACTTCTCCACAACATAACTACTAAAGCCTACTGTTGACTGGAAGCCATACTGATAACAAACAGTCAATTAACACATATTTTGGATGTTATATGAATTGTATACCATATTCTTACAATAAAGTAAGCTGGAGAAAAAGAAAATGTTTTCAAGAAAACTATAACGAAGATAGAATATATTTACTATTCATTAAATGGAAGTGAGATCATCATAAAGGTCTTCTTCCTCATTATCTTCATATTAAGTAGGCTGAAGAGGAGGAGAAAGGGGAGGGTTTGGTCTTGCTGTCTCAGGGTTGGCAGAGATGGAGAAAGTGGAGGAGGTGGAACAGGAGGCAGGAGAGACAGGCACACTTACTTGGTGTAACTTTTATTGAAAAAAATCCTCGTACTGTTCAAACGTCACCTGTATACTTCAGAATGTGTCCTTACTAAGGGCAACGGAACTGGGTTTTCATGTTTGAGGATCGAGTCAAAATCATTGCCTAAAATATCCCTTGGGGAGATGTGACCCCCCCAGAAATTTCTTATTCTCTAAACTTATAGACAAAGTGGCTCTAGCCAAGTTCAGCTTTCTCTGTGTAGAAACAAGACACACAAACCCTGGGCATGGGCACACAGAAAAGGAAAGATCTAAGGGGTCTGAGGGGACCTGCACAGAGCACAACAGCATCCACTATCCTTTAAAAGAGTTTTATCGCAAGAGGATGTTTTTGCAATATAAAGAGCCAGTTAGGGTAAAGTGAGCTTGATAAGAAAATTTCCCGGGGCTTCTAGAACATTCAAAAAATAAAATCAATCCCTTTCACTCAATAAAATTATTTTTTAAAAATATGAAACCAGAAGTAGAGCTGAAGTGTTTAGGGTTTATTATTCTAGTTTGCTTCATTTTCTTTCCTAGAATAGAAATAGAATAATTTTGGCATGCCAGTGATATTACATAAGTATAATTTAATTAAATTGTACTTTATTAGCTGTAAGTGAAGGTACTTTTTGGCATAATTCAGAGGGCAAGGGTAGCATATGGGAAGAATAGATTTCTTGAATCAAGGCTGAGCCCATGCCATGATGATTCTTTCAATGTGTTAACTCTATCTCTAGCTACATAAGAGGAAGACATCCAGAAAAAGTCTTAATAAAAGAAAACATCAGCACATAGAGGAGAAAAACACACATCGGGGCATTTTGGGGGGTGGAAGGTGGGAGGAGAGAGAGGATCAGGAAAAATAACTAAAGGGTATTATTAGGCTTAATACTTGGGTGATGAAATAATTTGTACAACAAACCCCCATGACACAAGTTTACCTTTGTAAAAAACCTGAACTTGTACTCCTGAACTTAAAAGTTAAAAAAAAAAGTTATAAAAATGAAATAAATAAATGCAATAAAGAGGAATATGAAAGTAATAGTATATATTAAACTAAATAACAGTTTGATTAAAAGGTGTAAAACTTATTTTCTTTGGAATTTTTAAAACTATAGTTTTAGTGGTAAAAGGTGGTCCTTCCTATCATATGTCAGCTAGAAATGCTTTTATTTGCATGTTACAAAACTCAACTTATAAAGGTTAAATAAATACGACAGTGGTTAAGCATAGATTTTGTAGATTTAGAACTTAGCTAGTAAACTTGAACAAATTACCTATTTTTTTCTGTTTAAGTGTTCTAATCTAACAAAAATAAAGATAATAATAGTATCTATATTTATTTGTGAGAATTATGATGACTACATGTAATGTAACTGAAATCTACATGTATGTAAAAGAGTGCCTACATTTTAGTAACATGTAAGTAAATAACTTAAAATTTGCTTTAGTTAAGAATGATATAAAAATAATTTTACTGTCCTGAATTTTTGTTAATCTTTAGAAATAGTTGCCAAAGAAGCCAGAATCTGTTTCTCTCGCAAACAACCCAGTATTTATTTGTAGGAGACTGAGAAATTTATTCTGTGCTTATTCATTTATAGAAGTGGGACACTACACATTTTCTTTATGTTCTGCACCTTGTTTAAAACAAAATACAGACATCTTTCCATGTAAGCATATATGGGTCTCTAATGTCTTTAAAATACAGTATAGCATTTCATCATACGACTATAACATCATTTATTTTACATGTCCACAGTGACAAACATATAGTTTGTTTACAATCAACACTGCAATGAATATTCTTGTATGTGGATCTTTGGATATTTATATGAAAATATTTGGAAGGTAAAATTAAGAAAGAAAGCATTTGAAGTGGCCATCCTCTGTGTAGACCACAACAGTAAAGATTAAGAGATTCAGGAAGATGAAAAAAAATGGAGGAAAGTATTAAAATTAGACATTTAAATATATCCCACATGATTTAGAACACTCTGTAGTTAAATTTAACTGTGTGTTAAAAACTGGGATTGAATACTTTTAATTTAAATATTTAAAGTTAAATTTAAATACACTGGCAAAAATCCACTGTCAACAAGCTCTGCCTGTGTATACAGTGCTTTCCATCAGCTTTTTAGAGCTAAGCTCCTAAATATGAGCAGACAAGCAAGAATCAGCAGATGTACAATGAAAAAAGCCAAAAAAAAAAAAAAAAGAGAGAAAAGAAAATTTTGGAGAACATAGGAACTATGCGGACAGAAGAAAACTTCAAAAATGTACAAAAATATTCTCAGATTCAATCAACAAATACTTGATAACCTGTTATGTGTTAGGCACTAGGGATTCAGCATTAAGTAGAACAGACAAAAAAGCTCAGCCCTTGTGATGCTTAGGAATTATTGTATTAGAAAAAAAAGAAAGAATCCTGTGAATAAAGGGATATTTGGAAAACAAAAAAGAGCTCATGGAAATTAAAAATATAATAACCATGAAATAATCAAAAGAAGGATTGAACAATAAAGTTTAAAGAAAATAGAATAGACAAAATAGCAGAGAAAGGATCAGACATTTTATTGGACTGGGCTAGGCAGTTTAACATAAACGTAATGGGATTTCTAAAAAAGAAAAACAAAAACAGTCTAAAGGAATAATTCAAAAACATTATTAAAAATTCCCCAGTAATAAAAATTCAGAATTCTTCAGATCAAATCAATCTACGGAATGCCCATGAATATTGACCCAAACCAAATAACATCAGTATGCAATTTCAGAAAATTAAGGACAAAGAGAAGATTCTGAAATGTCCCAGAGAGAAGAACACAGATTTTATATACATAATCAAGATCAGAAAGACAACAGACATCTCAAGAATGATGCAAAAAGGTAGAAGACAGAAAAGTAACACTCTCAGAACTGCGAGTGAAAATTATACTTCCCATCTAGACTTTCGTCGATTAACTGTGAATGTGAAATAAGGAAATTTTAAATAGATATGTATAATTTCAAAAAATTATGTCTGTGCAATCTCTCTTTTAGAAAGTTACTGGAGGATGTGCTTTGTTAGTAGGAAGTGTTTACAAAGAACAAGTTGTACAATCCAACTTGTTGGAAATCAAACACAAGTAAAGCTTTTCTAAATCAAACACAGGAAATGGAGATTTCAAGGCAATGGCTGTTCAGTTGGACAATCTGGAGCAAGACAGAATTCTCCACAAAGAATATCTTCAGAAAGATAAAACTAAAGAATACCTTCTGCTTTTAGATGTATTAAGAAGACATTAACAAAACATGAGAGGGCTAGGGGAAAAATGAATGATGAACAAACAAAATCCACACAACAAACAAAACAAAAATTATTCTTCAGAAAATAGAAAGTGCAGGAAAGAAAGAATAATTCATATTCTACATCAACATCCTAAGTAGGACTTACAGAACTGAAAAACTGGGAGGAATCTGAGGACAGGGCTGACATTATAAGCTAGTTGGTAGATTTTATTTGTTTTTCTTTTCTAAAATTTGACTTTTCTTTAGCTTAAGAAGTTACATGTGTATGTTTGTTATATGAGCATATTTTGTACTGCTGGGAATTGGGCTTCTAATGTACACATTACCCAAATAGTGAACATTGTACTTATAGGTAATTTTTCATCCCTTGCCACACATCCCCTGTTTTTGGAGTCCCCAGTGCCTATTATGTCTGTTATTTCCAACTTTATGTCCATGTGTCCTCATCGTTTAGCTCCTACTTGTAAGTAAGAACATGTGGCTCTAGCCAAAGATTTTGTCTTTGAATTTTAATTCAGCTGTTTGAGATTAGTTCTTCTTCCCTATGATACATCGGAAAGAGAACTGGACTAGGAGTTATGACAAATAAAATGTGGTATAAATGATATTGTACAAATTTCTGAACCTAGAACTCAGGAAACCTTGCAGCTGTCACCTTTTCCTCTTTGTATCCCTAAGACTATCATGCTGTAAAGAAGCTCAAGCAAGTCTTCTTGAGGATAAAAGACTACATAGACAGAAGGGCCCAGTCATCACAGGTGCCCTAGCTGGGCACAAGCTCCAGCTGGCAACCAGTGGAACACAGCCACAGAAGACATTCAAGTGAAACCAGCAGAAAAGCTGCCCACCAACCTACAGCATTGTGAAAAACAATAAAGCTGTTGTAAGCTACTAAACTTTGGTGTGTTAAAGTACTACATTTGGGGACACAATACTATGCAGTCAAGGATGATTGATACAGTATATAGTTATTTATTTGTCTTTTTCAGTACCATCCCTTCTCTCCCCAGTGCAGTATTACCAATCTTACCACCAATATTACTAGCTGCTCCTTTTCTGAAGATGCTTTAAGTATTTCCATCTATAGATCTGGGCTTTTTCTTTTGGTTTGGTTTCATACACTTTTCTAACAAATATTTATTACCTATTATGGGTCAAGCTCTTTATACATAAGAGCTTGGTCTCTGACTTCACGTCTTAGCATTACCACATTCCATCCCTAATTGCAATCATCCAATTGTAACATTTGTCTCACCCCTCCTAGTCTTGATGGCACTATTCTCTCTCTGGAATAATATTCCTTCCTTAACTGCCTAACAACTGCTTATCTAGACACATTGCAATTTTGCTATTCCCTTACAAAGTTTAAAATTTGCAATGTGGGATCCCCAGTCATGAGGTTTGATTATTTCTTATTCAGCACATTCAAACCTCCTTTATTTTCATCTCCCTCTAAAATCTCGTGACGCTGTGGTTCTGCACTAATTGACAGAGCCTCCATTATCTCCTGGGCACAAGCATAATGGCTGCTGTTCCTGCCTTTTTGTGTATTATTTTTCAGGGTTATGAAATCAGCATGCTAACGAGTGATTTGAAATGTTCTTCACGTTTGTTCAGCTACAGAATCACCTTCGGCAAATTCATGAATTGACACTGCTGTTAAATTGAAGCTAGAGCTCCAGGACCCAGTGAAGTCCAGTCCTCCTGCCATGTCCCAAAGACTTTGTCTTCATGAAGGATTTAAACCTCCAGGATCTTTCATGCTTCACATTTGTTATATTCTTTGTTTATTTCTCTTTGATATGCTCCTACTCCTTTGAGAAAACTTCAGTCCAACTTGTTACCTGATTCTTAAATTGCTCCCTTTCCTACTTCATACAGGTAGAACTAACAGTATTTGCTGGTTTTGAGTGTCTTGCTGTTTTCTTTTCCTTCCTGGCTCAGATTTTATGTTATATTTATTGCATATTCTTTTAGAGTTTGTCTTGTCTGTGTCCATCATAGACAGAAACATCAGGTTGATGGAACTGCTTAAAGTTCCCACTATTCAAACAAATGTCTTCAACTTTATTTCCCCAAGTTGAATAATCATCCATCAGACAAACATTCAGATCAGGCAGAGCTCTATTACTGTTCTGGCCAGCTGGCCTTAGTATGTTGTCATATCTTGTCCATGCCTTTCCATGCATTCACAATGTCAAAGCTTCCTGGAACATATTCCTTCAAGGCATAGGCAATCTCCGCAAGCCTGCCAATGGTAACTTTCACCTTGAAAGTTCATCAAGTAATTTTTGAGTTTCTGTATTTATCTTCCTGGCTTTTCTTTTTCAAATAGGTCCAAATTTTCTACATTAAAACAGATTAATATAGCTGTCCTATTCTTCAAAGGGTTTTCCTGTGTGCTCACTTTGACTCTGCAGCTTTCCTTGAACCACTCTTTGGTTCAAAGCCAGTAATCTCCTGAATTCTGCTCTTTGTGGAGCAGTAATTTTGACCCGCTCTTTAAGATCTTGCTTCTCTTCTTCTATTAGAAGTTATTGGACTCTAACTACCCTTTGTGAAACCAAAATAATTCTTCTATTTCATATAATCTCTTTAAAAGAAATGAGATCTGGAATCATTTCTTTTGCTTTTTAAAAAATATTCACTTATCATGGCCTTGAAGATCTAATATCATTGTCCTTTTAATATCTGTCTAGAATGTCTTCTATGATTTAAAAATTTTAGATTTTTTCTCTTCTTCAAGTTTAATTAATTACCCTCCTTTCTTTATTTTTATTCTTTCCTTTCTCCTTTCTAAATGTATGACTGAAGCCTATTTTTTCAAACCATTTCTTGGTTTCTTGTTAATTGTGATTCCAAGAAACATAAAGAGGTCAGAACAGATGTCTTTAATTACGTCTGTGACCTTTCACTTTGTAAAAGTCTAATTGAGTTGTTTGTCTACCACCAACTAATAAGAAGATGTATCCTTTATATAGCAAGGGACCATATAATATTTTTTCATAATAACAAAATTGACCATTTGAACATGAGTAAAGTCATAGTTTAGGCCTCTAAAATTTAAGTCAAAACTTGTGTAGTAAACAAAGCCATAGCCATTTTGAAGCCAAATGATGATGGTAGTAGGCTGGAGGCAGGGGTACATGTAAGAACATATGGACAAAGCACACGAGTCCAAGATGTCAGCTATTCCTTTATCAAGAATGCAGCTCAAAATCACAAAAAGAAGCATGGAATTTCAAGCAGCTGATCTGGCACTGTCTGTTTAGGCCTGGCACTAATAATGTAAAGTTTGAAATTCACTAGTGAAGTCCATTTGGAAACACAACAGTCTGTGTAGATCAAAGTCCCAATCTGAAAGCTTGGCTGAAAAACACAGCGTAAGCAGCAAATATTTTCCTCCCCACCCATGTTCAGAAAGAATGAATCCATTTTTCTGTCTCACTTGCAATGCTAAGGTAGAATGCAGTTGACAGTCAAGCTCTAGCAGCTTGCATTGCAGAACCCAAGCAGCTGACATCTGTCAAGGCCATTATGGCATTACAGGCCATTTTTGCTGAGATAGAATCAATTGCCTGAGGACAAGGCTACCCTAAGCTGTGGTGACACGTCAGTGTCAAAATCTTCATAGCTTTGCATTCAACAAAACTCCAAATCCTAAAGCTCCTCTCCTAAATCATGGAAGTTTCATGTCAACTATACAATCTAAAAAGCATGTTATGGAGTACAATTTTGAATATTACCTAGTTTTAAACACTGAGCACTTGGGGCCAGGAATGGTGGCCCATGTACTCCCAGAACTTTGGTCGGCCAAGGCAGGAGGATTGTTTAAGTTTGAGTTTAGGACTAGCCTGGACAACATAAGAAGATCCTGTCTCTACAAAAAAAAAAAAAAAAAAAAAAGTTAGCTTCCAGTAGTGGTGGCATGTGCCTATGATCCTAGCTACTTTGGAGACTGTGGTGGGAGAATTGCTTGAACCTAGGCGATTGAGGCTACCAGTGAGCCATGATCGTCCACTGCACTCCAACCTGGGCAATGGAACGAGACTCCATCTCTGAAAACAAAACAAAACAAAACAAAACAAAACAAACAAAAACACTTAATCAGCTGCCACCAAAACGTCAATATATTAAAGTTAATTTATTACCAGAAGCCTAAGAGTAGGCCACAATAAATTCTCTGAAGGCAAGCTGATCCCAAAGTAAAGTGGTATGTGCTAGGCCACACATACTCAGTTCCTGCCTCCTCCTTATGGAAGAGGTAAGCCACTCCTTCTTCGTAAGAAGCCTGGAATTTTATTCAAGGACAGTCAAATGACACTACTAGTTCTTAACCAGGGACAATTTTACCCCCCAGGAGACATTTGTCAATGTCTAGAGAAATTTTTATTGTCAAAATTGGAGACGTGTTACTGGAACCAGTGGGCAAGAGACAGGAACACTGCTAAACATCCTACAATGCACAGGAAAGTGACTGCAGCGAAGAATGATGAGACCCAATATGTCAGTAGTGGCAAGGCTGAGAAACATGGTGCTGTATTGAAATACTGTATAAGAGTTGGGAAATAGTGTTTCTCTCTAACAGCTACTTTTCCCATCTCACCAAAACTACATGCTAGAGGGTAGAGAGGATACTCCATAAGGATATGAGTGCTAACAAGAAGGGAAAGGTGCTAGAAAACAAAATGATAAATGTCCTCTTCAAAATATATGTATATGTGTGTTGTTCCTGTACTTGGAAGTGTTAAGAGTAACTGTTTACATGGCAGCATTTTAGATATTTTGATTCTAATATTTATTTTTGTATTTATATTTTAACTTTTTTAAAAGGATTAACATTTCTATAGCGATGCATTTAAAAAGCAAATTGTTTTCTTTACTTGAGAATTTCACTCAAGTCAAGGGAAAGAGAATGTATCATAGGAGATGACTCTGAGTCTCAAAGACATTAGGGAGCATGTGTCTCCTGGCTGCCAATATTGCCAAAAGGTACTATCCAAATTCTGACAGTCCTGTTGAAAATAAAGAAGAATTTCTTATAATTATTATTATTCAAGAGACAGTAGAATTCTCACTGCCTTGCAGAATACAAAGGAACATATGACTCTGCACAGTTTTCATCACATGTTCCCTGGTGCCTGTATTCCCCTCTTTTGTGTAGCATAACAGGGGAAGACAGAGTTGCTTGACTCTTACGGTATTATTAACTCTAAATCACATCTGAAATGGGAGCCCTGCCGGGAGGGTTTAGATAATGACACATCAAAGAAAGAACACAGCCTAAAAATATTTGGTTTAAAATCTCATTCTTGATGTGCCAGGTATTATTTTCCTTGACATACGTTTTTGCCTGCCTTTGCAAAACCATAATCAGAGTGACTTCCCACTCATATTCAATGAGGAAGAGAGTGGGGATTTTGTGACTCAGTCGACAAGTTATAGAAATTGAGAAAAATCAGTTAAAAGAACTCTAGAAAAATAAAACGTTACAGTAAAAAGAAAATTGTGATCATCCCACTAACTTTCCTATTTACAGAAACACAGAAACTGAAACCCCCAAAATCAAGTTATAATCTTGAGTGAAGATCACAATGCATGTTCATAGAAAAGCCAGATATCCTAACTCCTGGGCCATTTCTTTTCCACTCTGTGATATTGTCTCATCTATTGCATCATCCTGTCATCAAATATTTATTGACCATCCATTACAGGCCTTTTGGAAATTCAAAAATAAAACAGAGGACTCTTATCAGTCCAATAGTTTGAATAAAGGGAAAAACTTGTATATAGATAATTAGAAGAACAGACACTCAGTAATACATGCACTAAAAATTAAAATCAGGCCAGGTGCAATGGCTAACACCTGTAATCCTAGCACTTTGGGAGGCCAAGATGAGTGGATCACCTGAGGTCAGGAGTTCAAGACCAGCCTGGAAAAACATGTGAAACCCCATCTCTACTAAAAATACAAAAATTGGCTTGGCATGATGGCACACACCTATAATCCCAGCTATTCAGGAGGCTGAGGCAGGAGAATCATCACTTGAGCCTGGCAGGCTGAGGTCTCAGTGAGCATGCCACTGCAGTCCAGCCTGGGTGACAGAGTAAGACTCCATCTCATAAATAAATATATAAATAAATAAATATATAATCATAGGAATAAAACTCAAATTCCTATAGAAACTAGACAGGTAATATAAACAAGTAAAAGAGGCCCTGTGGAATGTTTTAAATTAGTGAGGTTTGGGGCAAATAAGGGAATCCAAGGAGTGTGGAACATCAGCTCTAGCTAATTGTCACCAGGAAATAATTAGGTTCATTTTTTTCCAAGGAAAACTGAGAATCTCAATTTACATGTAAAATGGTCATTTTTTAAACCTTCCTAATTGTGGCTATATAAGGTGGGGAAAGGGAAAAGTGACAAAGAGAAGAGAGAAAAGGGATAGACTATAATGATTATGAAAGGCTTTGGGGCTGAAATGAGCATCAAGGTAGAATGTCAAATGTTATGCAGGTTATGGCTGACCTTGTTTTGGCAATCCTTCTCCCTGTTATATTCCATGATGGTTTTCCGTTTTGTTTTAGTGTGATTTAACTAATGAGCTATCTATTTTGGATGTCTTTTCATTTTCTCAGTAACTGGCCTACTTTCTGATGCTCACAGGCTTTCTAAATACCCTGGGTACTAGCACTTGCATTTGTCTTACAGATTGAGATGTGAAACATCTCTGCAGCTTTTGTGCCATCACTTTGAACCTTAGGTGGGCAGTGAATCTCTTTTGTGACAGGCTTATGTTGAAACTACAGAACAGATGGGAGTTGGCTGGAAATCATAAAGAACAGAGAGAAATCAGCCATGAATTACGATTGCCAAGAAATCCTGCAAAGTTATTTTGTATTAACTAGCATGGAATATACTGGAAGACTCAAAATACTGAAAGAATAATGGAGTTCATTGTCCTCTCCAAGGAGTAGTGAAAGCTTTTTGATAGATTCTAAGCACCTGTTTCTTTCTCCTAAGATAGAAGTACACGATGATTTCCTTTCAGACATGGAGTGCCTGAGGATAGGGTGGGAAAACGGTTGGTACTCAGATCCTTTTACTTTTCACAACCAAAGTTGCTACACCACTAGAATGTGAAATGTTATGCAGTATGCACAGAAAACATGGATTCTATCCTTTGAGGTTCTAAAAATACAATATATGTATGAATAAATTCTATTTCAGCCATCTATCAATGCAACAGAAAAGAGAAATTATAATGGTCTTAAATCAAGGTAAGGAATTTAAAGAGTAATTTGTTATGGATAGTTATGCTGTTTATCAATGGAGAAACCCTACAACCATGGGGATAAATATGTATTGAATACTTATTATATACTGGGTGTTGTCCACTTGCTGGAATTCACCAGGTAAGTAATGTAGTTCCCAGCATATGCCATGATCTGTTTTAGCCTCTCAGCCTTATAAGTGCTATTTCTTCTTTGTAAAATGTAATTACCTTCTATTCATTCTTCAGAGCTCAGCTTAAACGATTTCTTCCCTAAGAAGCTTTTCCTGACCCTGCAAGACTAGATTAAGAGCTCTTCTATGCCCTCTCATAAAACCCTGTGCATGTCTCTATCATTGTCCTGGCCTTCCTATCTCTTTATCTAGACTGCAACATGAAGGTGGAGTTTTATTCAGTTGTATAGCCTCAATATTTTGCACAGTGCTTGGCATAGTGCACATGCTCAATTAATGTTTGTTGCATGAATGAATGAAAGAGTGAATGAATGAATTTATAAATGGATGGATGAATGAATAAAATATAACCCAGAGTTCAAAGACAATCCATGGAATGGGAGAAAATATTTGCAAACTACCTCTCTGACAAGGGATTAATAACTGGAATATATAAGAAGCTCAAACAACTCTATAGGAAAAAACTCTAATAATCTGATCAAAAAATGGGCAAAAGATTTGAATAGACATGTCTCAAAATAAGACATAAAAATGGAAAATAGGCATATGAAAAGCTGTTCAACATCATTGATCATTAGATAAATGCAAAACAAAACTGCAATGAAGTATCATCTCACCCCAGTTAAAATGGCTTATATCCAAAAGACAGGCAATAACAAATGGTGGCGAGTATGTGGAGAAAAGGGAACCCTTGTACACTGTTGGTGGAAATGTAAATTCGTACAGCCATCATGAAGAAGAGTTGGAGTTTCCTCAAAAAAGCTAAAAATTGAGGTAACATTTGATCCAGCAATCCCAGTGTTGGGTATATACCCAAAATAAAGGAAATCAGTATATGGAAGAGTTATCACCACCCCTATGTTTGTTGCAGCACTGTTTATAATAGCCAAGACTTGGAAGCAACCTAAGTGTCCATAAACAGATTAATGGATAAAGAAAATGTATATATATGTATATATATACAATGGAGTACTATTGAGCCGTAAGAAAGAATGAGATCCAGTCATTTGCAACAACATGGATGGAACTGGAGGTCATTATGTTAAGTGAAATAAGCCAGGCACAGAAGGACAAATATCACATCATCTCACTTATTTGTGGGATCTAAAATTCAAACCAATTTAACTCATGGACATAGATTGTAGAATGGTTACCAGAGGCTAGGAAGGGTAGTGGGAGGCTGAGGGGGAGGTAGGGATGATTAATGGGTTCACAAAAAATAGAATGAAGGAATAAGACCTACTATTTGGAAGCACAATAGGGTAACTTTAGTCAATGATAATTGTACAGTTAAAAATAACTAAAAGGGTATAATTGGATTGTTTTTAACACACAGGGTAAATGCTTGAGGGGATGAATTTCCTATTCTCCATGATGTGTTTATTTCACATTGCATGTCTGTATCAAAATATCCCATGTACCCCATAAATACATACGCCTACCATGCATATATCCACAAAAAATTTTTAAATACCTGTTAGAATCAGAGTTCAACCCGCTTGGATGAAGTCAGTCAGTTCCACAGATAGAACTATATTTGTTTCAGGCTGTGCTATTAAGACACTTGTTAGTTTTGAGAATTAATAAACATTCATATATATGTATATATACACACACACATATTCCAGAATGGAATATAGAGGGAATGACTTAATTACCTAAAGGAATGAGGAGGACTTTACAGAGAAAATAAAAATATTTGTTGGGATTTTGAATATTCTTTCATTTAGTAAAGATTTCTTCAGGGTTCTAGTCCCTGGCATATATGTTTCTAGGTAATGGAATTACAGTTCACAAAAAAACGAACAAAGTCCCTGTGTTTACAGAGTAGGGTTAGAGAGCTTATGAACTAATACATATGTACATGCACACATACATAAAGATATGTATACATTTTACATTTTAAGTGATGATTAGTGCTATGATGAAAATACAACAGTGTTATGAAAGATTATGAATAAAGGCGAAAATAGGTACAATTTTTCCAGGGTTTAGCTCAACCAAAACTCTTTAAAATTTTATTAACAGATTCTGGTCAGCTCTCTAGCTTTCTGTTTACTCAAAACTGTCTTGTGGAAGGCACAGTGCTCAGGTGGACAAAATCTTGAGTCTGTTGCTGTTCCTTCTCCTCTCCACTTTGAGCTTCCTGCCCTTTTCTACTCCACACTCAACAAGACTCCTTCCTTCTACACATTTAGGCCTAAAATCAAACTACGAATCTATTAACAAACAGCCTGTATTCTTCTTGTCTCCCTAGCCAGATGATCAAAGAAGTATTTAAGGAAATAAAGAAGAAAGTGGGTTGTTTTGTTTGGACTTAGTGTGTAAAGAATGGATTATTGGTGTGAGGGAATTAGCATAAACAGAGGCAAAAATGTCTTTCTCCTGAATGGTAAACATAACAGTGAGCAAATGCTTTCTACACAGGTATTTAATAAATCATTGACTAGGCTGAGATGAGTGGAAGTCCAAAATTTTGCAAGTCTACCTAACCAATAATCAAGAAACATGAATGGCAGCTAACCTAGAATGCACATTGTAATTTTTAAAATTTCTAATGGAAGCACTGAAGTGTCAACAGAGTTGTCAAAATTTTTTCTTTGATTAAATGTGAGCATATTCAATTCAAGCATTTTATAATTCATGCCCATAGGCACTGTGACTATGGTCTATAAAATCTCAAAATTCATTATGAAAACCATGGACACTTAATGAGTCAAATTCCACTTACATTTATCGCTTAGTAAGCTGTGCTTTTCAATTGCTATGTATAGTTTTTAGTTACTCAGACTAACAGCAAATCATATTTTTTTGTGTAAAACATCACTGAGCATGAATTATAATATCCATTATTCTAGCTTTTGTATCATTAAGACAAAAATCTAGTTTCATGGTAAACTTAACCATTAAATGCAGAACTTTTCAATACAACTTGCTGCTTCTAACTTAGATTTTGTAAGTGAAAAAACGAACTTTAAGAAATCTTCCCTGTTCCACTAGAATCCAATGACAAATTCTTTCAATCCTATTCGATTTGTTGATTCACTTAATTACTACGTATTACTATGTAAAAAGGCATCGCGCTAGTTTCTCGGATGCAATGAAATTTACTCTCTAATTAGAAGGAACTTAATCAAATAAGAATTACACAAATAGAAGTAAAATTACCAGTGATGCAATGATTACAAAATGACTTCCAAGTCCATGACAGGTGCCTTGATATACTTGGAGAGTTAGGAATGGCTTCCTTGAGGAAGAAATAAATAATCTGAAATTTAAGGGAATTAATTGAGTGGATGGAGTGTAGCTGGAGAGTGGGAGTGTAGAAAAGAGTTTCTAGCAGAGAGAATTGCACACAAAGTTCCTTCACTGAACATGGGTTCAATCAAATAGACCAGTGTGGATGAAGGAGGATTGTCCTGAGATGAAACTGGAGAGATGGGCTGAGGCCAGACCTTGCAGGATTTAAGTGGTCACTTTATATATTTGGGTCTTTATCTTAACAGGAATCTCTTGAAGAATCTGAAGTAGAAGAATAAAATATAGTCAGGCATAAGTCATATCTGAAATAAATGTTTGTAAAAGATGCCTTATTTTACATTTTAATAATAAATTTAAAAAAAAATCTGCTTGCTGTGCTTAAATGTAGTTTACGAGTTTTCCTACTAAAGTGTTCTTTGGCTTGTAAACATATTTTTCTCAATGGCTGAAGTTGTGAACATTCTTTCTCCATTTTTGAATAAGCACTAGGCACCTAACCCAACGAAGATAAACACCTGCTGTACCTGAAAGATGTAATTATACTTTGAAAAGTAAAGGAGTTCTGGGAATATTCATAAGGAGTAATATAACTCATAAAAATATTACATAATAAAAAATGTAACGGTTTATGTAACTTAGGGCCCAAACAATAAGAATGGAGTTGATGTGATTGAAAACCAGTAGAATGGGTGATTCCAGAGTACCCAGTTTCCCTAATTATCATATAGGCTCACGTTGACTCTCTGCATTCTTGAGAGTGTGCAGAGCTGTTGCATATTGCCACATGCAGACCAATAGACAATTACCTTTGATGAAGACCTTGGCAAAGACATCTGTAAGTAAGACCATGAGACGTGTCGACCAGTAGTGAGCGGTAGCTAAACTAGTGAGAGAGACTGTTAATCCCTAGATATGTAGCCTATGCCTTCCACCCCCATCTGAGACTCTTGCTTACTCACAGATGTCCTTTAGCTTGTTGGTTTGGTTTGGGGTGTGTATGTGTGTGTGTGTGTGTGTGTGTGTGTGTGTGTGTGTTTCCTCAGAATAAGTACAGAGCCTTTAGCTTGCTGGGGAAATTGAGAAGCTAAAGCTATTTAACTCATTTCATGTTTATTAAAAAAAAAAAATGGGTGGATTGTAGTGGTTCATGCCTGGAATCCCAGCACTTTAGGAGGCCTAGGCAGGTGGATCACTTGAGGTCAGGAGTTGGAGACCAGCCTGACCCACATGGTAAAACCTACTAAAAATACAAAAATTAGCTGGGTGTGGTGGTGGGCACCTGTAATCCTCAGAAGGGTGAGGCAGGACAATTTCCTGGACCCAGGAGATGGAGACAGCTGAGATTGTGCCACTGCACTCCATCCTGGGCTACAGCACGAGACTGTCTCAAAAACAAAGAAAAAAAAATGCAGCTTACTGCCAGTACTTATTTAATTTTACATGAACACACACTTTGAGGCTGAAGTGAATTTAACTGATTTTCAATGTGAAAATAAAATATAAAAACCATTCTTGGAGTTATTTCTAAAGAGAACTTGTCTCTAATCCTAATGTAAAAGAAATGTATAGGATGATCAGTATTTAATAATAACTGTATTCAACAGTACATTAAAAGAGTCATTCACCATGATCAAGTGGTATTCCTGGAATGAAAAGTTGGTTTAACATAAACAAATCAATAAATACAATTCATCATATTGATAGAATAAAGAAAAAAAAATGATTATCTCAAGTGATGAAGAAAAAGCATTTGATAAGAAAACAAATAACCCTAATTAAAAATGGACAAAGGACTTGAGTAGATATTTTTCAAATGAAGACACAGAAATGGCCAACAGACATATTTTATAAGGGCTCTACATCTTTAGTCATCAAAGTCATTGTGGTTTCATTTTATTTTGTAAAATAAAACCACAATGAGATAAAACCTCAGACAGTTAAATTGGCTATTATAAAGAAGATGAAAGGTAACAAGTGTTGGTGAGGATGTGGAGAAGAGGAAACCCTTATGTATGCTATTGGTGGTATTGCAAATTCGTATAGCCATTTTGAAAAATAGTATGGAGGTTCCTCAATAATGTGAAAAATAGAATTACCATATCGCCAAGAATTCTCACTACTATTCACAATAGCTAAGATATGGAAACAACCTAAATGTCCATCAACAAATAAATAGATTAAAAATGTGATATATACACACACACACACACACACATACATACACAATGGAATATCATTCCGCCTTAAAAAAAAAACCAAAATTTTGTCATTTGTGACAATGTGGATGAACCTAGAGGACATTATGCTAAACGAAATAATCCAGACACGGAGAGACAAATACCAGTTGGTCTCACTTATATGAGGAATCGAAGAAAGTTGAACTCACAGAAGTAAAGATTAAAACAATGGTTACTAGACATGGGGGGTTGGGATTAAATAGGGATAGAGGAGACACCGATCAACAGGTAAGAAAGTGCAATTAAATAGAAGGAATGATTTCTGCCATTGTATTCAAAAATAAGGTGACCATAGTTATTAATAATGTATTGTATGTTTCAAAATAGCTGAAAGAGGTCGGGCGTGGAGGCACACGCCAGTAATTCCAGCACTTTGGGAGGCTGAGGCGGTTGGATCATGAGGTCAGGAGTTCAAGACAAGCCTGGCCAACATGATGAAACCCGTCTCTACTAAAAATACAAAAATTGGCCAGGAATGGCAGTGCATGTCTGTAATCCCAGCCACTAAGGAGGCTGAGGCAGGAGAATTGCTTGAACCCAAGAGGCGGAAGTTGCAGTGAGCCAAGATCACACCAATGTGCTCCAGCCTGGGTGACAGAGCGAGACTCCATCTCAAAAAAAAAAAAAAAAAAAAAGAAAAAAAAAATAGCTGAAAGAGAGAATGTTAAATGTTCTCACCACAAGAAATAAATTTGCATTGATGGATGTGCTAATTACTGATTTGATCATTCCACAATGCATATGTATTTTGAAATATCACCTTGTAGCCCATAAATATATACAATTATTATTTGACAATTGAAAATAAAATAAAATAGAAGTTTACATTAAAAAAACAAAGACTGGGTAGCAGATTGGATTAGAATAACAGTAAAGAGACCAAGGGATTTATTGGAAAGACTGTGTAATTGATTGACTATTGGATGAGAGGAAGAAAAGAAAGATTTCAAAATAATCCCCGTTTCTGATTCTGATGTTATTATGTACTGAAATAGGGAATATTTGTGTAGGAATGTCATCATTATTTTTGCTCTGGTTGTACGTTTGTAACTGTCCTCATCTAAATGAAATTCAGTCGGATAGTATTCAACATTTCAATAGAAGCATGAATTGTGTTTTATGGGATCTACGCTGTACATTTTTCGATTAATTTCAACCTCAGATAATAAGATGAATTGAATCTTGTTAGCACTTTAGATTATAGGGAATTACTAGATTAAAAAATATGCTTTAAAGCTTTAGGGTTCAGAAGTTTGTACTTTTCAAAGCATTGCTTAAACAAACAGGTAGTGGGAAAAGAAGAGAACAGAACCTGATAACATAAAATAAAACTCATAGCAAAATTTTTTGTAGTTGACTGAGGTCAGTTTAGTTGAAGCATCTTGCAAGAGATAAAACACATTTAAAATAAAATTTAGAAATGAATATCTCAAAGTATTATAATTAAACTATCCTGTTGTTGTCTTATACATTTGTGTACCTTTATTATACTATTTATCACATTCTGCAGTAGATTGTAATTATTGCTGTTACATCTTTGTGTCTCCTGCCCAATTATAATCACTTACTGGGCAAAGAGAGTGCCTCATTTTTTGTTTGTTTCCCACTGACAACTCACACACTGCTTATATCTCACTTAGTGTATGTTTGCTAAATTTACTGACCTTCTAAATTATTAATTTTAACTTCTGCTGAGGCAATTCTTGAATAGGCTGGATCCAAACCAGTTTTCCTGAGAATTAATACAAATGTGAACTTATATTTGATGAACTGGATTTTAGACCTCGTAGGGCAAGAAAAAAAAATTTTCTTTCCTACCCATCTTAGGCTCATTGGATGGAGTTTTGTACGTTACACTGACAAAAGACAGTTTGTGAAGAGAAAAACATATTAATTTATTTACTATAAGTTTCACATGACACACAAGCCTTCATAAGGAAATAAAGACCTGAAGAGACTGTTAACCTTGAATAGTTTTATGCTAGATGTGATGAAGAGTGGAGAGTCATGGGAAAATTTGATAGCACAAGGAGATATCATAGGAGAGAGGGCTAAGTGTAGTAAAGTGGGGACACTTAGCAAAGTCTGTTCTTTCCGCTTTCGCCTGTCAACTCATCTTCAGAGATCAGCATGCTCCTTTCCTCCAGGTACAGGGAGGGCACCTCTCACATGAGGGTCTCATGACTACCTTAGGGGACGCTGCGAGAGTCCTTCCTGCACCTGTTGTTTCTCAAATTCCTCTGTTTAAAATAGTCAATATGCCAAGGCGGCATATTTTGGGATAGTGCTTTCTGAATCCTGTTAACCCGAAGCATGGAGAAATCGCACTGACTTGCCTCTGAAGTGACATTCAAAGAATTTACCATTTTCTTTTCTGCCTATTTATTGTTTCCTAATCTTTTCATTGTTATTGTTCTGGCTGAGTTATACACAAGGGGTGATATGATGATTGTGTTTCACCATCTACTCCTTGTATTTGAAGAGTAACTTCTAGACAAGAAATGGTGACTAAACCAAGGCTTACATTTTGCCAATCTATGTAAAAGGGAAAAACAAGCAAGAACAGTGCACAAATCATCTTCAATGTTTCTCAGTTCCTCTCTGCACATTACTCTTTCCTCCTTCCCACCCATTTAATTATTCAGCAAATATTTATTGAGTTTTTTAGGAAGTGGAGCACACCAATGAATTAAACAGATTAAAATCTCTGCCCTTGTGAAATATACAATCCAGAAGAGGGAAACAGACAATGAAAAATAAGCAACCCAGAAGAGAGAAAAGGAAGGGCTGGTGCCGGATCAGATATAGACACAGAAATGCGTGTTGGAAGATAATCAATACTGAGTAACAAAGGAAAATATTAAATAAAATAGTTAACGGTAGGTCATACTGTGAAAACAAGACCCAAATGCGGTGTTGAAGGATCTACAAGAATTAGCCAAGCAGTTGTCTTGAAGAGCGTATTCTAAGCAGAGAGAGAAACTAGCTCAAATGCTCTAAGATAGACGTACCCAATGTTCTTGAGAACCAGCTCAGAGGCCAACGTGGAAGGAGGGGAGTAAGCTAAGGTGGACTGTTAGGACCTGCGGCAGAGGAGTAAGAGAGAGTTAGAACTTAAAAGGCTCTTTAAAAAATCTTCGTTTTCGCCCTAAAGGGTCATTACAGGGTTCTGAGCATAGGAGTGACAGTGACACAGTCTGACTTATGTTTTTAAAGGACTTTGAGACCAGCTGCAGTGTTGAGGACAGATTGGGGTGGGCTGGGCTGGTGGGGAGGGGACCTGGAATCAGAAAGACCAGCAGGAAGTTATCATGGTGACTCAGATGGGAGACGATGGTCAGGACTGAAATGACAGCAACGGAAGCAGTGCAAAGTGCGCAGAGGCTGTTTATTCCTTGAAGGTTGAGTTAACAGAATTTCCTAACAGACTGGATGTGAGTATGAGAGAACATGTGGAGTAGGGGAATCACTCCACTGTGTATGGCTTAATAAGGGGCAGGGTGGAGCGGCCACAAATTAAGATGGGGGGTGCTTCCTGAATGTGGGGGCAGGGTGGTCGGGAGTTCAGTTTTGAATGTACTGGGCTTACACGTGTGTTCATCAGCTGAGATTGTTCCTTCATACTTCCTAGTTGAGAAAGAGCTTGGAGACCACAGTAAATATGGTATTTGTCTGCCTTATCAATATTCTTTCCTTACAAATTAAGTTCATTTGTAAAAATGATTCAATGAATTGCACAGGGCTACACAGCATAATAATTGCCATGTACGGTTGTTTTTCTAAAGTACTCTCTGGGCATTAAATCACAGCCATGTTCAGAATCCTTTGGCCTGTTTAAGTGAAAACCTTCCAGGTTTAATAATTCCAGTCACTCACTCAGGAAAGGCTTTTAAAAACCTGCCTTGTACCAGCATGGGGTTGGTCATGCCTGTAATCCCAGTACTTTGCAAGGCCAAGGTGGGCAGATCACTTGAGGTCAGGAGTTCGAGACCAGCCTGCCCCAAGTGGTGAAACGCTGTTTCTGCTAAAACCACAAGAATTAGCCAGGTGTGGTAGCTCATGCCTGTAATCCCAGCTACTGGGGAGGTTGAGGCAGGAGAATCTCTTGAAGTCAGGAAGGGAAGATCGCAGGGAGCCAAGATCGTGCCACTGCACTCTAGCTTGGGCAAAGGAGTGAGACTTTGTTTCAGAAAAAATAATAATAATTTTATTATTAAAAATAGAAAAACTAAAACCTCCCTTGTAATGAAGACATATAATTAACACTCATTAAGAGGTCATATCATTCCAGACACACTGTTTCATTATCTCATTTAAAGGTCACAACAGCCCCATGAGTTAGGTACTATAACTATTTTCCCCATTTTACAAAAGAGGTAATGAAATCATAGAGAGGTTAAGTGATTTGTTAATTAAGTAGTAAAGCTGAGATTTAAACCCAGCATTCTGAGCCTAAAGTTCTGCAATAGACCTTCCCCCTTTCACTAAAGTATTCAAGTCCTATAAAAATGCAGTCAGTGCTTGAAAGGGCAGTTTGAAAGCTGGTTACTATGTCGCAATTGTGGTTGTGACAACAGGCGATAAGAGAGGAAGAGAGGAGCCAGCGTATATATATATTTGGCACTCCGGAAAATGGAGGTGGATTACAGAGCTGTGCAAGAGTTAAAGAACTGAGGAAGAGATTACTACTAACATTCAGATTTCAAAGACAAATTTTCTTTTTCCTTTTCTTTCTTTTTTTTTTTTTAAGAGTCAGTCTTGCTCTTGTCCCCCAGGCTGAAGTGTAATGGGTGTGATCTTGGCTCACTGTAACCTCTGCCACCTGGGTTCAAGCAGTTCTCCTGCCTCATCCATCCTCCTGAGTAGCTGAGATTACAGGCGCCTGCCACCACGCCTGGCTAATTTTTGTATTTTTAGCAGAGACGGGGTTTCACCATGTTGGCCAGCCTGGTCTGGAACTCCTGACTTCAGGTGATCTGCCCACCTTGGCCTCTGAAAGAGCTGGGATTACAGGCATGAACCACCGTGCCTAGCCCAAAGATGAATTTTCTAACTTAACTCTACGGAAGAGTCTATCTTCTGTGGAAGTCCTGTTTAAATAAAACCAAGGAAGGTTTTTTATAACACGAAGTGATTCCTTTAAATGAAATTAAGTATATAACATATTGGTCTTTTTCATTAAGAATAATTTGTTTAAAATTGCCTACAAACAATAATTTTATGCAACAATTTTATTGATTTTATCATTGACAGACTGGCATTTACTTTAAAATGTGCCAGTGAGTAAACTGAGTCTTTGCTGGCATTTATACACTAAGTTAAAGGGAAAACCAACGTTTTTTTTTTTGTTTTTTTTTTTTGTTTGTTTTTGTTTTTTTTTTTCAAAAGCTTGCTTTGTTGTGAATAAATAGAACTTCTAAAGAAGCCTGTGTTCATAGATTAACTGTCATGATACTCGCAACCTTTACTTCCTTTAGATGTGTCAATTAATTCCAGGGAGAAGATGGTAAATTGGTACATCTTTCCATTAAGTAGGACTTGCTCACCTTCAAAGAGGGGAGACATCGCCTCCTTCAAGTGTAGAGGGATGAGAAAAACCTTTAAATATAGTCAGATGGAAAATGACTGAAATGTTTTGTTTTAACATATGCCTCTGGTATTCTTTATTTTCAAAATGAAAAACCGTTGTGTTTTTCATTTTATTTGCGGTAATTAATGCACTTCATTTGTTTTCCTTTTGTGGTTTTTGACTTGTTCAATTGTTTGAAGAGCCTTTCTTTCAAGGCATTTGTCTGCTCCCTGGTGGTTGGATAAAAAATTGCACCTCCAAGTGCTCAATGCGTTAAAAGAAGCAATCTTTCAAATTGGGATTCGGAAGTGTGTTACCTCACATTTTATAAGCAGGTGGATCCCACATTAAGTTAAATTATTGTCTCCCAGCTACTTGGGGTGAGGACCTGAGGTGGGAGCATCACTTGAGTTTGGGAGGTAAACCAACACTGAGCTGTTACTGTACCCCTGCACTCCAGCCTGGGCAACAGAGCGGGACTCTGTTTTGAAAACTTGACAAGAGAGTTTCCCAAATTAACCACAATCCGAAAAAATTAATTTGACATCCCCAATAATAAGTTATGAAATTAAAATATTGTAAACTACCAAATTAAAGAAAATTCATCAATCTAGAAGAAAGACTGAATTATCTTTCCATTCTCTCCATGGAAAATATTATAATATCAATGTCATATCAAGAGACAATGTAGAGTATACAGCAAAAATACGTATGTTAGGAAAAAGCATTATGACATTTTTAAGGTTGTTAATAAGTGAAATTTTGGAATTTTCTTTTTGTCAACTTCTGAAAATTTCTAATTTCTTGTTATTTCTATTCACATTTTAAATATATTTACATCCTCATAATTTTTCTTAAAAATCTTTTTTTCTGCCTCTCTCCAGATAAGCTTTCCTTCAACCCAAAATCTATGCCTATACACACCTCCACTGTAACTCTTAGCAAGTGTGGATCCCTTCTCAATTCTTACAAAGCGTGGTCGCAGACATACACAGACACACACACACACACACACACACACACACACACACACACACATTTTCAGTTGTGATTCAATCTCATCTAAGGAAAGAGCCTGGGTAATGGCTTTGCATTTGATTAACTAAAAGGCCACCCTCTTAACATTCCATCTCCAGGGTGAATTATTGTCTGTATCTTTAATGTAAGAGACTTGCTACTTTTTAAGTCTTTACCACAGTCATCCTGGAAAAGAAAAAAACAGTCTAAACAAACTTATAGCTTCAGTTTCATCTAATACCCCTCTCCTCAGCTTTCTGTAACTAAGTGACGATTCTCATTCAATTTACAGTGCTTCCCTGGCTGCACTGAAATGGGATGTTAGTATTTTTCAAGATGTAAGTATTTCTTGTTAAAATAAAACAGGTGCTGTTAGCACCGGAGGCACTGGACAAGAAAGATAAGCAAGCCACTGCTAATTTCTATATAGCAGATTTGTATTTTGTGACAAAGGTAGCGTGTATTATTTTCTATGCCCAGAAATTCCTAATGGAAGTAGGTATGATAATATCATTTTATACTGTGGTGTTGAAACCATCTCCACAGGGTTGACAGGAATTACATGTTGAGCTCTGGACAGAAATATAGTTATAATTAAGCATTAATCAGGCTACACTGTAGCCCACTTCCTTGTTGTTAAAAGTCATGTAGCACTCGATACTGGCCATTTGAATACTCGTTGTTCATAGATAGAATTTCTGAAATTTCTGACATTCGGGTCTAGACTGTTTCAGAGTTGATTTGCATGCCCACTGTTCCCATAGGGAGGATGTCTGACATGGGAGTCATAGACTGTTTAAGAAATAATTTGCATCCCCCCTGTTCCTACAGACAGGATCTCTGTCATTAGAATCATAAGGCTTTTGTTTAAGGCTTTTGTTAAATTTTGTAAAATTTTTCATTTCGTGTGATTTCTATTATCATTCTAAATAAATACTCACATTTATATCTTTGTAATTTTTCTTTAAGGCCTACTTCTGCTTCACTCAAGATTGTTTTCCAGACCCCAAATTTCAGCAACCAGTTTGAAGATGCCCACAGAAGAATGAGATCAGCCTGAGAATACGCCTTCTTCATCTCCCTGCTCCACGACTTCACTGTACACTTTGCAACCGATCAACGATCTCCACACTTCGGTCCACTCCAAAACTGTTAAAATTTTTTTCCTCAAATTCTTCAGGGAGATGGATTGGAGGCTCCCTCCCATCTCCTTGTTCAGTGATCCTACAATTAAATCTCTTTCTCTGCTGCAACTCAGCAGCATCTCGGTGTATTAACTTGCTGTATGCATCAGGCAATGAGCCTATTACAGCTAAAGTAGTCTATTCAATATGAAACAAGAAATAAAATTCTGTTAGTGTTATGTTGAGTATTATCCCGGCTCTAAAAGTATATTTGAAATGAGAATTGTAAATCCAAAAGCTTGTTTACGTACAATAGGCAAATTTTACTGAAACATATAAATACTACAGGCCTCTATTTATTGGCCTAACCAGTTTCTTTAGAAGGCTGGAAGAAGTAAACCTTCCTTTTAGAGTTTTGTATGCTTCTCTCGGTCCTGAATTAGGTATTTATCTAAATAGTATAGAATTCATGTCTGTAATTCAGGAGGTAAAGAAGCGTACTAAAGGGACTTGATTTAGTTTCAGACCCAGGAAACACTGCAAGAACTTTGATGTGCTACATGTCCTGCAGTTGGGAGCTTGTGTTGATACTGGCAAGGAACCGTATTATTGACTAGCTTTTCTTTGCACAGGCAAAGAGAAGGATTAGCATATTGGCTTAATCAATTTTTAATGAAGGAAATATATACTAATGACCAAATATTTGATACTGCTATTGCAGAAGAACAAAATTTAAATTACAAAAGAACAGAATTATTAGGAGAACTACTTTGGGAATTGGATTTTCTATGTAATCCTTTGTTTCCATCTTCCGTCTCCTGGCTTTCTTCTTCAGTCTAGGATATGGATGAATAATTAAATGAGGATATATTTCAGATTTTTGTGTGTGTGGATTTTATACACAGCATTCAAGCACTGCCAATTCATCATGAATCGATTATACTTTGCTTGTGGACTCAGTCTTTGATCATTTGCTCTTTTGGCAAACTAGCAAGATGAAGTAATTTGTCCTAAATCATGCTCTAAGATTTAAGATTTCATTAATAATGCACTAAAATTATATACATGCTACAAAAAGCAATTTTAGAGATTTTGTATTTCTCAAGACTGCTGGCTGTCTGTGACTTAACATAAGTTAGTTTATTGGCCCCGTAATGAATGGTAGAGTGGAGGGATATAGTGATTCTCTTTTTCCACATAAACCAAAGAAATATAGAATTTAAAACTTTGTGTTTCTAACACTGTAGAAAAGAACAGTTCACTCAGAGCTCTTAATATTTTAGGAACTAGAGATTCAATTTAGTAAAAATTACTAGGTCATCAATGTCACATTTGTTTGAATCGTGAAAAGATGCCTCCAGGCAGATGCATTGGGGAAAAAAAAAAAAAAAAAACTAACCAACAAACACTCTCTGGGCAGATGAATTACAAAAGGCATCTCTTTGGGTAAATAAATGATGAAAATCTTAAAAAAAAACAAAACAAAAAAACGCTCTTTTAAACTGATAAACAACACAAGGCCAACAAACCAGCCTTCCATTTACCCTCTTGGCTGGATGCATTTGTGAAGAGTACAGTACCCAAAATCACGCAATTGATTTTGGAGAGTTCATCAGATTTTTTTGAATCTTGAATAAAGCATTACACTGGACTCTTTTTTTGATGTTGGAGGGCAGTATCTGCTGCACTCACAATGAAGCCGTTAATTTTGTTATTACACCTCTCCCACACCATTTCCCACCCCTGGCAAGCATATTGTGCCACATGACCCCAAATTCCTGACCACAGTGGATTGGACACTGGACCTAAACTGGGCCAATCAGAATTACTTCCCGGCAATTTGCGACTGTCACTGAAAGAAATCATAAGCCTCCTTACAGGTGCAGCAGTGTGGGCAGCCTCCACACACAACACACAACATTTAAAAAGCCAGTATAGGCAAAGAAAGAATGAAGCAGACATAGAGGGAAGAGTGGGGAGAAGGTACATAGGGTGGAGATGACCCTCTGTTGTTCTGAAGGCCTTTGTGGTCTGATGCATACCGCTGTGTCCCGATCATAAATTCTCTTTTTCTTCTTTACCTCGGTTCAAGTGTTGCATTCAATTCCCGTTTCAGGAGGACTGAAAACCAGACTTTGTTCTGTTAGATCCCAAGATAACAAGGAAGAGGAAAAGCAAAGAGCCCCAGGTGCTATTAAAGCAGAGTTACAATCACTGACATTTGAATCTTCCCACCAAACAACTTTACTATTCTGATTTACTTTCAACTCCCAGGGAGAGTTAGTATTAGGAGGAAGTACCTATCATCCATGATAATACACCAGCCCTGGAGGTTTAGAAGGGAAAGGATGGAGGTCTCAGTGCTTGAGGCTAGGCTGATAGCTAAGCAGGGCTCCAGTTCGCCTTAATCTCACTCTTGTGGATACCTGCACCAGGGTCCTGAGCATTCTTGCAGATCTCTGCATAGGAAGCTGCCCTTAGGCGTTATTAAGGCACAAAAGCAGCAAGAAAGAGCAGAATTAAACTGCTTTTCTCTACTGTATCCTTTTACTGCCTAGTGTGTTTTGCCATAGGCTAGCCTTTTCTACTCATTTCACCCTCCACACACCAGGCCAAGACAGCCTTTCTTCTCACAGGAATTATTGTTTTATTATTTCTTAAATTCTTTTTTTCCTTCTCCATGGCTTTCCTGGAGGAAACTTAGCAGTGTGGGTTTATCAACCATTTTGGCAAGAGTCTGAATTTCACTGAATAGATTTTTGAATAATAGAAAAACTGACTATGCCTTGTGGGAAAATTTTTTGTTTGTGACATTCCATTGTGTACCTGCCAGAGAAGAAAACAGTTGGGCCTGTTACTCAAATTGTTAAATTTTAAAGCTGGTCCATTGTGATGATTCGACTTTATTCCAACATAAGCACTTGCAAAAAGATGACATAAAATGAGAATATAATATAATGAGTATATATAATGGGTTTACTAAAGAATCTCTACACCCTTAAGGTATAAACAATATTTTGGATGTTTTGTTTGTTTTTCTACAATAATTTTCATCAGTGTTTTCCTGAATTTCTCCTTGCAAGCCTTTTAAACAATATCATCCATAATTTTCTGGTTGCTTATGATTTTCAAAATTAAACCCAGTTCTATTTATTTAAAATTGAAACATTTTCATATTTGATCCAAAGCTCTTCTAACCCAAACATACTAAATCAGCCCTGCTTAGTGTTGCCTGTGAATGTTTTAGTCTATGAATGGATTCCTAGTGGTCAGAGGCAAATTAAGTATTTAGATATATGTATAGTAATTTGACTTTTATGTAACTTCCAAGCCCATATAAGCCCCTTCTTAAATTCTAAGGCCCAATCACATGGACCCAGTGGCACTTCTGAGACTGTCTTCCATGAATCCTGATAATCACAGGAAATTAGGATGTCGTGGAGATTTATTCCCATCATTTTCCCAAGCACCACATTTCCTTCAAGCTCTGTTGGTACAGAACCTGCAGGAGGCTTGGTGTCTTTGTTCATGTGTGCCCCCTTAGAGTCTTTGTTCATGTGTGCCCCTACACCTCGAGGGGTACATCTCAAAGCTCTCTGAAAAACTTGCTCATGACATTCAGCTGTAGAAGCAAGGGCACCTTTGAGGAACTCAAGATTGCTACAGCTCAGTTTCATCTACCTGCAGGGTCAGTTTCCAGAGAGATTTCCTTATAGTCACCTCTCGTCCTGGTTTATTTTTGGTGCTATGACTGAATACCTGCCACATCTGGTGAGAACCTTATTGCTGGTGGGGACCCTAGAGGCTCTGGGCCTTGGATGCAAGGCATCATGTGGTGATGAGCACATGAGGGAGAGGCAAATTAGCTTTGATAATAGACTCAGTCACGTGATAAACCATTAATCCATTAACTCACTAATTTATTAATTCATGAATGGATTAACCCATTTACAAGAGCAGGGCCCTTGACCCAATCATCTCTTAAAGGCTTTACCTCTTAATACTGTTACATTAGGGATTAAGTTTCAACATGAGTTTTGGAGGAGACAAATATTCAAACCATAGCACCCCTACATTTAAAAAATCATATATATATAGTGTATGTTTATCTTTATATTTATTTTATATCTAAAATATATATATTTTGGGTATATTCCTGGGGTACATGAGAAATTTTGTTACATATATCTGATACATAGTGATAAAGTCAGGGTATTCAGGGTGTCCATCACCTGAGTACAATACATTTTTGCTAAGCATGGTCATTCTACTGTGTGATCACACATAGAATTTATTCCATCTTAGCATATGTTTGTACCATTTAACCTACTTCTCTTCATCCTACCCCTCTCTTCACCCTTCCTCGTCTCTGTTATGTATTTTTCTACTCTCTCCCTCCATGTATTCAAATTATTTAGCTCCTACATATAAGTGAGAGCACACCATTTCTGTGTTTTTGTGTCTGGCTTGTATTACTTAACATAATGTTTGCCAAGCTCATCCGTGTTACCACATTTTTTATGGCTGAATAGTATTCCATTTTGCATATACATCATATTTTCTTTATCTAGTTATTTGTTGATGGTTGATTCCGTATCTTTGCTATTTTGAATAGTGCTGCAATAAACATGCAGTATCACTTTGATATATTGATTTCATATCCTTTGGGTAGTCACCAAGTAGTGGAATTGCTGGATTAAATGGTAATTATGGGCCTGGCACTGTGGCTTATGCCTATAATCCTAGTACTTTGGGAGGCCGAGGAGGGTGGATCGTTTGGGATCAGGAGTTCCGGACTAGCCTGGCCAACATGCAACATGGTAAATCTTTGTCTTTACTAAAAAAAAAAAAAAAAAAAAAAAAATAGCTCTACGTGGTAGTGTGCACCTGTAATTGTAGCTACTCAGGAGGCTAAAGCAAAAGAATCACTTGAACTTGGGAGGTGAAGCTTGCAGTGAACCAAGATTGTAACACTGCACTCTAGCCTGGGCAATAGAGCAAGACTCTATCTAAAAAAAAGTGATTATTAGTTTTAAAATAAATTTCCATACTGGTTTCCACAGTGGCTCTAATAGTTTACATTCTCACCAACAGTGTATAAGAGTTCTCTTTTACACATGGGCACAGGGAGGAGAACATCATACACTGGGGTATGTTGGGGAGTGGGGAGCTAGCGGAGGGACAGTGGGGGGCAGGGAGGTTGGGGAGGGATAACACTGGGAGAAATGCCTGATGTAGGTGATGGGGGGATGGAGACAGCAAACCACCATGGCATGTGTGTACCTATGCAACAATCCTGCAAGATCTGCACATGTACCTCAGAACTTAAAGTACAATAAAAAAGAAAAAAGTTCTCTTTTCTACTCATCCTTGCCAACATCTGTTATTTTTGTCTTTTTAATAAAGCTATTCTGACTGGGGTAAGATTATATTTCACTGTGATGTTAATGTATATTCTCTGATGATTAATCATGTAAATTATTGCTAGCTATTGAAAATGAGATTGCCATCTTGATTGAATATTTTTTCATTTACCTGTTGGCTATATGTATGTCTTCTTTGGAGAAGTATCTATTCATGTCCTTTGTCCACTTTTTAATGGAATTGTTTGTGTTCATCTTGAGTTGTTTGAGTTCCTTTTGTATTCTGGATATCATTCCCTGCCAGATAAACAATTTGCAAATATTTTCTTCCATTCAACAGGCTGTCTCTTCCCAGTGTTGATTATTTCTTTTGCTGAGCAGAATCTTTTTAGTTTGGCTAGTTCTCATTTATTTATTTTGTTTTGATTGCCTGTGCTTTTGAGGTCTTACAAATTATTTGCCTGAGCCAATGTCCAGGAGAGTTTTCCCTAGATTTTCTTCCAATATTTTTTATAGTTTCAGGTCTTACATTTAAGTTTTTAGGACATTGTGAGTTGATTTGTTTTTTCCGAGTCTCGCTCTGTCATCCAGTCTGGAATGCAATGGCACTAACTTGGCTCACTGCAACCTCCCCCTGCTGGGTGCAAGCAATGCTCCTGCCTCAGCCTCCCGAGTAACTGGGACTACAGGCATATGCCACCATGCCCAGTGAATTGTCTGTGTTTTTAGTAGAGATGGAGTTTCACCATGACAGCCAGGCTGGTCTCAAATTCCTGACCTCATGATCAGCCCACCTAGGCCTCCCAAAGTGTGGGGATTACAGGTGTGAGCCACCACGCCCAGCTAATGTTGAATTTTTTATATGGTAAGAGACAGGGGTCAATTTTCATTCTTCTCCTAATTTTCCCAGCAGAATTTATTAAAGAGGATGTGTTTATCCCAACATAAGTTCTGATCAGCTTTGTCAAAGATCAGTTGGTTGTAAATATGTGCCTTTATTTCTGGGTTATCTGTTCTGTTCCACTGGTCGATGTGTCTGTTGTTTTGTTTTGTTTTGTTTTGTTTTGTTTTATTGAGACAGAGTCTCATTTTGTCACCCAGCCTGGAGTGTAGTGGCATGATCTCGGCTCACTGCAATCTCTGCCTCCTGGGTTCAAGTGATGCTCCTGCTTCAGCCTCCCAAGTAGCTGAGATTACAGGCATGCACCATCACACCCAGCTAATTTTTTTGTGTTTTTATTCGAGACGGGGTTTCACCACGTTGGCCAGGCTGTTCTTGAACTCCTGACTTCAAATGATCGGCCTACCTCCCAAAGTGCTGGGATTCTGGGATTATAGAAATGAGCCACCCCACCTGGCCCCTGATATGTCTATTACACAAGCATCATAATGTTACTGTTGCTCTAGACTTGTAGTATATTTTAAAGTCAGGTAATGTGTGATGCCTCCAGCTTTGTTGTTTTGGCTCAAGATTGTCTTCACTATTCAGTCAATTTTTTCGGTTCCATGTGGATTTTAGGATTTTTTTTGTAATTCTGTGAGGAATGATCTTGTTCTTTTGATAGGGATTGCATTGAATCTGTAGATTGCTTTGGCAATATGGTCACTTTAACAACACTAATTCTTCTTTTTTTTTTTTTTAAGAGATGGGGTTTCACCATGTTGGCCAAGCTGGTCTCGAACTCCTGGCCTCAAGTGATCCACCCACCTCGGCCCCCCAAAGTTATTAATTCTTCTAATCTATGAGCATGGGACGTTTTACCAGTTGTTTGTGTGATCTTTAATATTTTTCATCAGTGTCTTGTAGTTTTCTCTGTAGAGATATTTCACTTCCTTAGTTAAATGTATTTCTAGGTACTTTTCTTTTGTAGCTATTGTAAGTGGGATTGCCTTCTTGATTTCTCTCTTGGCTAGATCATTATTGGTACATAGAAACACTATTGATTTTGTGTCCTACAACTTTACTGAACTCTTATTAAATCTAAGACTTTTTTTTGGTGGGGTCTATAAGTTTTTCTAGATATAAGATCATACTATCTTATTATCAGCAAAGAGGGACAATTAGACTTCCTTTTTTTTTTTTTTCAATGTAGATGCCTTCTATTTCTTCCTCTTTCCTGATTGTTCTGTTTAGGACTTCCAGTACTATGTTGAATAGGAGTGGTGAAAGTGGGCATCCTTATCTTGCTGCAGTGCTTAGATAAAAGGATTTCAAGCTTCCCTGGTTGGTATGATGGGATGCTGTATACAACATTTACTATTTGAGATATGTTCCTTCTATGTGTAGTTTGTGAGAGGATTTTTTTTGTGTGTGTCAGGGTCTCATTTTGTCAACCAGGCTGGAGTGCAGTGGTGTGATCACCACTCACTGCAGCTTCTATCTCCCTGAGCTCAAGCAATCCTACTGCCTCAGCCTTCTGAGTTGCGGGAACACAGGCATGCTCTAACATACCAAGCTAAATTTTGTGTTGACCCTTTTGTAGAAATTAAATTCCTGGGTTAAAACAATCCACTTTTCTCAGCCGCCCAAAGTGCTGGGATTACACATGTGAGCCACGACACTGGTGAGAACTTTTATCATGAAGAAATGTTGAATTTTATAATTTTTTTTTTTTGCATCTATTGAGATGATCATATGATGCATCACATTTACTTACTTGCATATGTTAAATGATTCTTGTGTAAATCCCAACTAATTGTGGTATATTTTCTTTGTGATGTGCTGTTGCATTTGGTTTGCTAGTATTTTGATGAGAATTTTTGCCTTTATGTTCATCAGGGATAGTGGCCTGTAGTTTTTTGTTTTTTTTTTTTTTTTTTTTTTTTGGTTGTGTCCTTGTCTGATTTGGGGATCAGGGTATTGCTGGCCTCATAGAACAAGGTGGGGAGAACTCCTTTTTCTTCAGTTTTTGGAAATAGTTTCAGGAGAATTGATATTAGTTTGTCTTTGTATGTAGGGTAGGCTTCAGCTGTGAATCAACTGATCTTGGACATTTCTTTACTGGGAGACTTTATTACTGATTCAGTCTCACTGCTTGTTATTGATCTGTTTGGGTTTTCTTTTTCTTTCTGATTCAGTCTTAGTAGGTTGTATGTTTCCAGGAACTTATCCATTTCCCATATGTTTTCTAGTTTGTCAGAATATAGTTATTCATAATACTCTCTGATGACCTTTCATATATCTGTGGTATCCATTGTAATGCCTCCTTTTTCATTTCTGATTTGTTTATTTGGGTGTTTTCTCTTTTTTTTTTTTTTTTTTTTTTTTTTTTTGTTTAGTTTGACCAGCAGTTTTTCAGTTTTGTTTATCTTTTCAATGAACCAACTTTTCATTGCATTGATCCTTTGCAGGTATTAAGCCTCTGTTTCATTTAGTTCTGTTCTGATCTGTGTTATTTCCTTTCTTTTGATAATTGGGGGTTTGGTTAGCTCTTCCATTTCTACCTTCTTGAGGTGCATTGTTAGATTGTTAGTTGGTAATCTTTCTGCTTTTTTGATGTAGACATTTACTGTTATAAACTTTCTTCCTAGCACTGCTTTTACTGTACCACACACATTCTGGTATGTTGTGTACCCATTTTTATTTGTCTCAAGGAATTTTTTTATTTCCATCTTAATTTCTTTATTGACCCAATTGTCATTCAAGAGCATGTTGCTTAATTTTCTTGTATGTGTATGGTTTCCAGAGTTCCTCTTCATACTAATTTCTGGTTTTATTCCATTGTAATCTGAGAAGTTACTTGACATGATTTTAATTTTTAAAATTTGTTGAGACTGATTTTGTAGCCTAACATATGGTCTATCCTGGAGAACATTCCTTTTGCCAAAGAAAATAATGTATATTTTTCAGTTGTTGGATAGAATGTTCTGTAAACATCTGTTAGGTCCATTTGGTCTAAAGTTCAGTTTAAATCCAATGTTTCTTTGCTAATTTTCTTTCTAGATGCTAATGCTAGAGCTGAGAGTGATGTACTGAATTTCCCACTGTAATTATGTTGCAATCCATCTCTCTCTTTAGATCTGGTAACATTTAGTTTATGAATCTGGGTGATCCAATGTTAACCCCACAACATTTTTCTTATTGTTTATCTTTAAGCTCCTCTCCCTCACATGGCTTGGGCTGGATAAGAGTGAAGGTGGAGATAGTAAAACCTCTTCCAAAAACATCATTTCTTGCACATTTATTTATCTGTTTATCTGATTATGGGGGAGGAAGGGTGCTTTGAATTGAGTGGGGCCAATGCTATTACTTTTAGATAGTATAGGGTTGTAGTTTGACTCTGTGTCCCCACCCAAATCTTACCTCAAATTATAATCCCCATAATCCCTATGTGCCAAGGACAGGTCCAGGTGGAGGTAATTGGATCATGGGGTTGTTTTCTTCCATGCTCTTCCCATGATAGTGAGTGAGTTCTTATGAGATCTGATGGTTTTATAAGCATCTGGCATTCCCCCTCTACATACTCACCCTGCCCTGCTGTCCTGCGAAGAAGGTGCCTGCTTCTCCTTTGCCTTCTGTCATGATTATTAGGTTTCCTGAGGCCTTACCAGCAATGTGGAACTGTAAGACAATTCAGTGTCTTCCCTTTATCAATCTTCCAGCCTCAAGTATTTCTTCCTGGCTGAGTGAGAATAGAGTAATACAATGGCTTTCTTTAGATTATGGGAATATATGGTTAATTTCTATTTCATCTTCAAATCTTAGCTATAATTTGGGGCCAATAAAAGCATATTACTCTCATATGTAAACATGAGATCTTATATAATACCTTATTATATTTCCCTCAGTAGATTGCATTTGAATTGAAAGAAAAATGTTGAAACTATCTTATTAGTTGTCACATTCTACATAGCAGCTGGAAACCCAAGCAGTGACTCTGGTGGGTAGCTTAACTTCTGATGAGGAGCAACAGCCCAGTGTACAGGGAAGTCCTAACTTTGAACCCATCTAGTTTTCCTTTACTATTAGGAAACCCTGCCTACACTTTCTATGCAGGTAGTCTTTTTCTCTGAAATAAAGGATGTCACAATAATTAAAATCTGTTAATATATGAAGTTCTTAGAACAGTACTTGACACATAGTAAGTACAAATATACTGAATTCTTATAATTGCATGTTACTTCAACATCCATTTTGAATATAAATGGTTAACTTTCCATATTCAGTGAGTCAATACATTTGGCTTTCTCATACCGGAGGCAGAGCTTAGTCACTCTTGACAGAGTTTTCAGTTCTCCACCTCTTCCTAATTTTCCAAGGTGTTTCATTCAGATATCTGCCTCATCAAGTGCCTCCTGTTGACTACTTCCCTATGAGATAGTTACATTCAACCTACTTTAATTTCTCCACCCACTCCCACATGCTTCATGGACTTTGTAGGTAGGCCATAGTGACCACCTCTCAGTCACTGCAGGACTGCATGGACCTCCTGCTCACTTGTTCTTAAACTCACCAATTATAACTCCCCACCAGAAATCCACCTAGGAAATGGCCTGGACCCCAATAAAGGCTTTGGCTCACAGGTCCCTCACTCTTTCTCTCTTGCTCCCCACTTGACAATTGAGTGTGTGTGTCCTGGATTCCCTTTTTCCTGTTAGTCCTGCAAAGTGTACTGCTCTCTCCTTTCTAAGTAATGAAACTTATTCTATTATTACATGTGATATGATTTGGTTGTGTCCCTACCCAAATCTTATCTTGAATTGTAGCTCCCACAATTCCCCCATGTTGTGGGAAGGACCTGGTGGGAGGTAATTGAATCTTGGGGCTGGGTCTTTCTCATGTTCTTCTTGTGATAGTGATTAAGTCTCATGAGATCTATTGTTTTTAAAAATGGGAGTTTCCCTGCACAAGAAGCTCTCTTTGCCTGCTGCTATCCATATAGGACTTGACTTGTTCCTCCTTGCCTTCCACCATGATTGCAATGCCTCCCCATCCATGTGGAACTGTCAGTCCACTAAACTTCTATCCTATATAAATTACCCAGTCTCAGGATGTCTTTATTAGCAGTGTGAAAACGAACCACTATACCATGTGTTTTGTTGTGCTGCCTCTTCTGTGTCTTACATGGCCAACATACCAAACCTAACATCCTTTCCAGGCAGGGCTCTCCTACAGAGTGGCTATCTGGGTAGGAATAAACTATTCACAGTTCTGATAAGAGTCACAAGGGCATCTGCCAGAATAAACAAATTTCCTGTGAGAAGAATACCTGGTCTTGAGTAAGACACTTTGGCATTAGGCTGTAAGACAAGATCAAGAGATATTCTGACAAAAGATAAAGGTCAGGATGAAAATCAAATTAGAGGAAAAAAAATACAACAATTCAATAAATGTTAGCTGTTAAGTATAGCTTTGTCTACTGAAAATACTTCTCTAATTATTTCAGTAAAATACTGCTGTAGATTGCAAAAGCAGCCTGATTTTCCTCTGTGTATAAATGCCTTTTACAATGATCAAGAGATAAGAGACTTTTCCCCCAATTGCTGACTCTGGGCTGGGCTTATGACTTGTTTTGGCCAATAGAATGTGATAGAAATGACGTTATGCCAGCCTGAGCCTAACTCTCAGAAGGCGTTGTGGACTTTTCCTCCCTCTTGAGATTTTTTCCCTCTATCATGAGAACAAGCCTAAACTAGCTTACTCAGTGTAAAAGACCATGGAGAAGAAAGCTGAGTCATTTCAATTGGAAGTCAGCCAACCCCAGAAACAGAGCTGCTCAGCTGATGGGCAATTGATTACAGGTACGTGGGGAAGCCCAGCCAGTCAAACCCAGTTAGCCCAGCTGAGCGCAGTCTAATTCGGTGACCTTCAGGATGAAGAACAAAATAAATGATTCTTATTTTAAGCCAAAATTTGGGAGAGCAATCTTCCTCTTGTCGATGTCTACCACAATGCTATTCTAGACTCTTTTTGTACTGTCAAATCTCACTTAACTTTTAGCATTCATTTCAACTGGCATTTCTTCTAAGAAGATTTTTCTAATTTCCTCAAGTGATGTATCTCCCCTATAATTGAGCCCCATTTTTATATTTGTGTCCCTTTTTAGTTTTTTTCTTAACTGGTTTTCTATTAGAGGTGTTAGTGTCCTACTCATATTGCTTTTCCTACAACTAATCAGTGGATACCCAGGGGGTACAAGGATGTTGCCCAGACCTGGCCAATTATGCTACCATTTCCCACAACAGTCTCCTTAAGAAGTGAGCACCAGACCCAAGTCATTCAGAGACTGCCTGTAAGATAAAGGCACTGAAAGAAAGAGTCTGGTTTTTCTTTTAGATGAAGAGCTATAAGAATAGAGGTCTGGTGCTGTAAGAGAGTAGGAGAGGAACATACAAAGGAGAGAAAATGACTGCAGTGGGAGACAACAAGAGCCATGAATAAAAAGAGGAGAAACAAGCAGCGCTGAGGAAGACAGAGGGGTAAGAAGGGGTAAGAATTCTATCAACACTGAGATACCAAGGCCTGGGTCTGCCCTGCTTTGGAAGTAATTGATTCTCTCTCCTTTATTTTTTTTCTTCTCAAGCTCAAGTGAGTTATGTTTTAGTTACTTGCAAAAAGAAAAGAGTCCTAAGCATCTTGTGAACTGAGGCAGGTTAATATGAACCATTCTCCAGTGCTATACCACCTATAGATACGTTGACCACACCATATGTTGTCTATGTTGGGACACTTCTGAGAGCAAAATGGGGATGCTATTAATAATTATTCTGAAAAAAACTAGTGCTGAGACTGTCTCTTTGGGTTTCTCAGAAAAAAAAAAAAAAAAAAAACCAGAAAAGCTGGATGTGCAAAGCTGAGGACTAGGTGCTGGACTGTTGTGTTATAAAAGTCCAGATGTAGACCTTCTATGGGTCCCCTTCTCTGTAGCACCCAGTCAGCCTTTCACTCTTACAGCCTTATTAGGTACAACAATACAGCCAACGAACAAAAACTCACGGGAAGCAAAGATTTGTGGGACAGGTAGCAATTAAACTCTTTGGAACTATGTTGTGTTTTTGTTGGATAGTTCTTGAATTTGTGTTTGTAATCACTATAACTTAAAGAATGTAAAAAGTAGGTATTAGTTCTCACGTATGAGAATTTTCCTTCAAGATATTATGTTTTCTATACTTGGTATGGGGGAGGTGGGAGAAGGAGCAAATTAATATAATGTTTAAGTTAGATGTTGAATATGCTTGGTATATAACATAAAAGTTAAAACTCAGAAAAAACTTTGTGTTAGCAACACAAATGAACACAAGGTGAGCTTTAGGCCACAAAACAAGTCACATGAAATGCTGATTTCAAAGATTATCTTTTATCTTCCTAGATAGGCTATCCCTGAGACAACAATAATTAGTCTCACAATCCCCTATCCCTGATGTAATGGCTTAGGAACAGAGGAGAACTAATGTGTAAATGCCAAAAAGGGGGTACAAATAACAAATATCACAGTGGGGTTTGATGATGGAGTAGATAATGTCAGGTCTGAAAAAATAAGAAAAATCTATCTTCTTGGAAGAGAATTTGAAATGGGCCTTTTAAGTTGGGGATTTTATTTTATTTTTTTTCCCCGAGGAATGAAAGAGGCATTTCAGGAATAATCAAAATCTAAGAAGAAAGAAAGTTTGGGACAGTTTCCAGGAATAGGTAGTAGTCAACTTGGATCGCAAGATTAATAAGGCTAGAAAAGCAGTGTCATTTAGAGGGGAAACACACATTTCAAACCATACTACTTCCTAATGTTAGCGTGTTAGCCTATCACTGAACTTTGCCCAGCTCCTCATCACACACACGTGCGCGCGCGCACACACACACTGCATTCTAAGCAAATACTTTGAAATTAGTGGTTCATAATCTGATGTAGTCATGGTAGATATTTTGTACCATAGAGCTGTGCTAGTTGTTAAGCTAAGCCTAAAGCTGCCTCCTTACAAATTTAAAATTCAGCCTAAAGTTTTCTCCATACAGTGAACTGTAACCTAACCTAAATTGATATGTAAACACACTGTAATCTACTCTTGTGGCAATCATCAAATTCCATCTATTAAAACTGTGTTCAAATAGTGTAATTGCTGAGTTTTGCACAATTTGGCTGTTCCTGTACCTCACTTCCATTTTCTGTAAGTCATTTTCCTTTTCCTGCCCCTAAATCTTCTTCCACCACACAGCTGTGCTGGAGTCTCTCTAAGCCTCCTCTTCCTTGGGAGGCTGTTTGATTCCTGAATTATTCTTTATTCAATTAAACCCTGTCAAAGTTGATTTGTCTAAGGTTTTTCTTTTTACAGATGGTATCAGTAGTTGGATCCAAAGAAAAGTTTCCAGCAACCCTCAGGAGCACTGGGTGACCAAGCAAGGTACCTGCTGGGCCCATTGTGTTCATTGTTTTCTTGTACAAACTGGGGATTATTGGTTAGTTCTCCCTTGAATTCTGACGCCCCACCGACTTGTGTTTTGAGGCTCTCTGAGTTTGAGCAAATTTCTGATCCAAACTGGGTTGGAAGTTGCAACAGAAATTGGACTGGGCCCAGAACTGGGTTGGTTCTGTTAATTAACTAGATTGGATCTAGTTGGAGGCCTTAGATGTCTACCTGGGTCAAAGAGAAACTGGAAGTAAATGGCTATATTACAGGGGATGCAAACTTCAGCTTTCAAAAGTTTGCAGAGATTTTTTATTTTTCTTGGGCATTTGGGTATGGAAAAATTGTTGGCTATGTAGATCAAGGAGATCTGAGAGTCAAAGCCAAGATTCAGATTAAAAATGGGATCCTTAATTTCTTAAGAATTGAGTAATCTACCTTCTAGCTACGCCTACGTTTCCACATAAAAAGTATTAGGCCCTAGAAGCAGCAAATGCTTATAGACATGGCAAAATCTTCCTAAAGATAGTTTAAAATTAGAGTGGAACATTCCGAGTGAACAACACTGTACTTTAAGAAGTGCATTTAAAAGTGAAGTCTCTCTAATTAGTCTCATCCAGGGATAAGACTTTTTTTTTTTTTTTTTTAAGACTTTTGGTTAAAGGCAAATAAAAAGCTCCAGCAATTAATTGATAAGAAAAGTGAAAACTGCTGATATTTTGGCTTAGTTATTGTGATGGTTAATACTGAGTATCAACTTGATTGGATTGTAGGATCCTCAGTGTATCTGTGAGGGTGCTGCCAAAGGAGATTAACATTTGAGTCACTGGGCTGGGAAAGGCAGGCTTACCCTTAATCTGGGTGGGCACCATCTAATCAGCTGCCAGAATGGCTATAATTTAAAGCAGACAGAAAACACATGGAAAGACTAGACTGGGTTAGCCTCCCAGCCTACATCTTTCTCCCATGTTGGACCCTTCCTGCCCTTGAACATTGGACTCCAAGTTCTTCAGTTTGGGGATGAATGGCTTTCCGTGCTTCTCAGCTTGCAGATGGCCTATTGTGGTACCTTATGATCACATGAGTTAATACTATATAAACTTATACACACACACACACATATATACATACACATATATATATCCTATTAGTTTTGTCCCTCTAGAGACCCCTGACTCATCCTCAAGTTGAAAAGAAAGCTGTCCTAGACATAGTCTGTACAAAAGGAAGACGCTTGTAAAGTAGACTTGCTTCTTTTTCAGATCTATCCATGCTGAGTTCAGGCATAGAGAATGCTTTCTTTGTCCTATTCCTTAATACATTCCACCCTGAACTTAGTAATTTTAGCTAAGAAAGAGTAGCTAAATTAAAAAGGCCATCTATCAAACTAAAATACACCTATCTGGCATTTAACCAACTATCTTAAAAGAGATTTGTAAAAGCAATTTACATCTATAAAGAAAATCTCCATATGTAAGAGCTCTGTGTACATTAGAAACTTGTACCATTGTTTACATTTACATAACAAGTCATACCTTTGTTTAAGTTGCTTTCTCACATCTTGCCTTAACTGAACTTTTGCTTACACCAGTTTTTCCTTGGTTTGAGCAAATCGTACAATATTGAGGCCTAAAGTTTTAGTTCTGTGCTTTTGAAATACAAATCTTGTTTCATGTAAGAATTGTGGCTTTAGAAATGCAAATTTGCTGCCTAGTTAACAATTGCTCTGAACAATGAAACAGGTAATTGGAAGATTGATAGGCTGAATGGGGAGAAACCTCTTAGAGCCTGGCAAATGAGAATCCTTTATGAAAGCTATAAGATCTGCTTCTGTCTGTGTTTGTTTGTATATCCATATACATTATGTGTATGTGATAATATTTGGTTTAAAAAAAAAAAGCTAGTTTAAAAAATTGTTGGTAAAATAGGAATGGCTTCAAAATTATCAAATATAATTCAGTACTGGTTAGATTTGACTGTGAGCTTATGTTTTTGGTTGAGCCTCCGGATTTGAGAGTCTGAGTAGGTGGCCATGGTGAGGCATGGAGACGTGTTCTCAGTACCTAGACCAGCAGCTACAAGACAGAATCAGGCCCATAGACCCTTTTTCCCTGCCCCAGTTTTGCCTCCTGGCTATTCTGGGAGGGGTTCCATCCTTCAGGCATTTTCTCCACGGCTCTGCCTTTTACCCTGACCTCAATATCTGGTATATAATACAGGACTCAGGTCCTGCCTTTCATAGTCCTCTTAGGTGCCATGTAGCGGTTTGAACCTAAGGTAACGAGAAAAGACATTAGGTAGGGCATTTGAAAAGAATTTCAAAATTCTTTTCAGTAATTTAAAATTTTAAAGTCATATTTTGTTAAATTAAGTCATAGTCATAAAATGCCTGATTCATTTTTATATAAGGTAAAATACTAAAATATTAGTTATTGGCATGAGTTTAAGTCTATATACCTTGACATTGTTATTTTTATATGGTATAGGAAAGCTAAATATATTTAGATCTGTTAACAATAATTTAGGAAAATGTCTAAAAAATTTAAACTTGTTTTTAATCTATAAATACTGACATAAAATAGTTCCAATTTTTTTCCTAGGATTTTCACTAGAAATTAGGGTTACTGAGAGTTAAAATTGTAGTTAATGTATGTGATTGAAACTATTAGATATGAAAAAAAAAAAACACAATTCTTTATACAGAACATATAAACAAAAGCAGGATATACTTTTGGAGACAAAAGTTGTAAAGGCATAAAAATGTGTGTTGACATAATTTCGTCTAGTGTAGAAGTTTCTTAAAAATTTCAAATTGAATAAAAAAACAGATAAAACTAAATGAATATAGAAAGTTGGAAAGACCAAGAAAATGTAAAACAAAACAGTTGTATGCAAATCTTGTGAGGCTAAAAGATGACATCTGATAGATTTATAAGGTTTTACTAAAATTGGCTTTAGTGTTGATAATATACTAATTCAAAAGTAAAATTTGTTTTCTCTTTTGAACAAAAATTTTATGAGGTGTTAATATGTCAGTAAAATGTTTTTGTTCAACTTTTGAGTAAAAAGCAAAAAATAAGAAACAGATGAGAGAGAGAGAGAGATATATTCCATCTCATGCCATCTCTCTTGGGTCTTTTGTTTGGGAAACTGAGTCTTCTCTCAAAGAGTAAAGGTTTTTGCTTTTTTAAAGAAATCTTTGAATTACTATTTTGGCTACACGAATGATAATTATTTTACAGTGGCTTGTGATTATATTTTGGTTAAATGTTTTAAATCTCATATTTGACAGGCTTCCTAAAATCAAATTTCATCTTCAGAATTCTCTTTTTTTTTTTGACCTTAAATTTAGGATGCTACAGAAAGCCCCGACTGCATCCAAAGGTGAGAAAAATAGTATTATTTGATATGTTAAATTACATGGGAAGGCTTATCAAATAAAAAAATGATGTTTAACCTTCTTTGAGTTGCATTTCATAAATGTAGTTTATATTCCAAAATTGTATGGGTCTCCTAAAATTCTGATATGTCTAGGTATATACTATAACTTAATTATGGTTAATATGTTAAATTATTGTAGGGCACAAAAATCACCAAATTTTCCTGTGGATTGTGTCCTTGTGCCCATCTTCAGTCATTTCCACAGTTAATTGCTTAATTCTGATGCAGTTTCTGAAAACTTCACAAGCAAGCCAAATCCTAGAATATTGTGTTTTCAAGGAGGTTCATGAAAGGATAGAAAGGACACTGATAAGCCCTCTTGAATACAGGTTTCTGATAACTTTATGACCATATAATTTGAATGGGGTAAAAATTCCTTTTATGATATGTTTTATAATAAACCAGTAAACTAAGTAGGTGTTTTCCTCTGTTTTGTGAGCTGTCCCAACAAATTAACTGAACTCCAGGAAGGGCTTGTGGGAATCTCTTTCTGCAGCCAGTTGAAGGACAGGTGACAACCTACTACTTGCAATTGGCATCTGAAGTAGGCTAAGTGCTGTAAGACTGAGCCCTCAGTCTGTGGAATCTACACCATCTCCCAGTAAATAATTTCAGAATTGAATTAAATTATAGGACATCCAGTTGATTCTTGCTTGGAAAACTGTTTGGAGGGGAAACTTACATTTGGTCACAGAAGTGTACTATGTATGTTGAGACTAGAAAGCCAAAAAAACATACAAACACAAAAAACCCCAACAATTTGTCTTTTCCTTTACAGAATCTAACCCCTCAATACAATAACCCCACTGTGTGGCCAGGAATGGAGAAACCCAAGAAACTTAGCATCCCAATATTCAGGTGCCTTCAGCATCTAAAAATTCTTTTACATCCATGCTTTAAAAGAACTTAAAGTCACTTGATAATGAAAACAATAATTCCAGTTTGGTGTCTAATACTTTTACTTCCCAGCAGCATAATACCACTTTGGTCAGGTTGAACCACTGCACAATTTTGCAGCTTTTTCAGAAAAATAACGAAAACAATTGGAAAGACATGATGTACATGCAAATGGTGAGAAAGTGATACTATTGTCCAATGCTTCCCCATAAATGTGTAAAATGTTCTTAGTTCATCTTCAAACTGTGTATTTATTATAAGCCCTTACATCAGAGATTTTGTTTCTTTCAGTTTTTGTAGCACCAAATAGACACAGTAGCTAACAAGAAATAATTCTGAGAAGTCACTGAAATATTTATCACATGTCAGAAATTTTCTCCTCTATATCTTTAACCATGTTCCTGGATTCACATATTCTTCTTAAGAGTAAGCTATAACATAAGATTGAGTTCTTATCCTGTTTTTACTACTGATGTGATTTGTTTCCCATGAATAATGCTTTGTTAATATCTTTTATATATTACTTTACAATTTCCAAGTACTTTTATATACAGTGACTCACTTAGTGACTCATTCATTTTAACGTAATGGTGTTTCCCAAACCACAGATAATGATAGACACATGAGCTCTTGTGTCAGACTGCATGAGTTCAAATCCCAGTTCCACTTGCTAGCTATGTGACCGTGGACAAGTCACATAATATATCTGTGCTTCAGTTTTCTTATCTATAAAATGGAACCTATTGAATAGAGTTGTCGAAGGGATTTAATGAGATAGTCCATGAAAGAATTGAGCACAGTAGCTAGAAAATAGTAAGAGCTGAATAAATGTTAGTTATGAATAAATTATTATTACCTACCTCACTGGGGTATAACTATAGTTTATGGATAAACTAAGCAGCATTTTTGAGGGGTGTTTTTAGAAAAGCAGGCTCACATAAATCTGTGCAGGGTGTATTTCATGATTTCCATGGGGGAGGGATTTTATTTTTTCTATCAGGTGTGAAGAGGACCCAGTGGAACGTAAATTCTCTAGTTATTGCTAGGGTAAATGTTGGAGAGTTTCTCACAGTAAGCTCCATGAGGGATTGTGTCTGTCTTGTTTGCTGTTGCATTTCCAGAACCTAGCATGCACTAGGTACACAATAAATATTTGTTAAATGAGTAAGCACATGGAAAAGTCTGAATAAGCATGTGATTAAATTTCAGCTTAGTACACTTTAGGAATCAAATATGAAAGGATAAGTGATCTTTTGAAAGTAGGAAAAGATTTAGGGATGGTGCCTTCAATTATTATAAATTTCTTAGAGAACAGTTGTTAATAAATATCAAAGGGGATAATATGCTTGATGATCATTTTATGTGAAAATTGAAAACATCTTTTATAAAATTTTAAAATAGGGTTCTGTGTTTGAATCATTCCTGCCAAGTAATTCGGGAAGCTTGTATAAAGAACTAGAAAGGTTCGGTTCAACTCAGTGTAAAATCTCTGTATCCCCAAACATTGTTCCTTATCCACTGCTCAAATGTCCTCAAATCTTTGAAGCCTTTAAAGTAATGAAATTCCAAATTCATATATCTAAAAAGTTTTTATAAAGACTCAATTATTGTTCTAACCATGAAATTTAGAAATCATAGTGTCAATCAGTATAAGCTGGTAAAATTTGTGCGATTTTCAGAAGGCAAAATCCATTTTTTTGGTCTATTCACTGATTAAGTCATTTATTCACCCAACAAATATAGAGTGCCTATGTTGTGCCAAGTAGTGGTAAAGGCAGTCACAGCCCTTTCTCTATGGAGTCTTCCAGCTAGAGACAGATGAGATGGGTCAGACCACCCATATTCTGGAAGATCTTTTCCATGTTGGCCTCCCTGAATCTTCAGAGCATTGAGTCCTATGTTGTCTAAAGCTGGTCTTATGAACAGGCTGTGTTTGTATGACAAAAGCAAACCTAGCTAATAGATGAGAAATTCAGGAATTATTCACACATCCACACATATTTAAAATAATGTAGACAAAATATTCCACCTCTTGGAGTCCTACAGGCATAGTCGAGTAAAAGGAAATGAGATAAGATCAGTTTGATGTCACAGTTGAAAACTGCATTTGTAAATTTGTGTAATCCATCTCCAGCCAAGTGCTTTGGAGACAGCCTAAAATCCTTAAAAAGCCTCTGCATGCTAGATTTTGCATTTAGATCTTAGTATTGTCTTAAAAGATTGTGATTGTTCACATAACTAGAGAATTCCCTATTGACTACATGATTGAGGAAGCACAAAAATCTGTTATTGTTTCCAAAGTCAATTGTAACTTAAGCTCATTATCTCTCCCTGCAGATGTTCTATTTCAAATGCCAACAGAATCAGAATGTAAATGCTCCATTGAAAAGGTTTGGAAACTCTTTTACTGAACTGTGCTTCATGTATTTGTCTTCAAAATCATAGCAGGAAAAAGTTTAGAAAAATCTATGCCACTGGCCTGAAAAAGGGAAAAAACTAAAATTCACCAGGATTCCTGGTGATATCATAGCAGTTTTTAAAATTTTAGCTTTTAATACCTAACTTGTTTATTACATTAAACTGAGCTTCACGTCAGAGGAATGCAGGTTTTTATTTTAATATAATTTGGGACATGTCAGTGGCTCTAATATGATCGTTAATAATGAAGATCATTAGTATAATACAAATTGTGGTATTTTTTTCTCTCTTGTTCTGGCTTCAGTGAAACCTAAGAGACCCACAAGCAGCTTAAGTCTTAGTGATGGCTACTTCTGATTAAAACCTTAGGAAAAGGCTTACATTTCAACCAAAAAGATTTTACTGAAGGAAACTGGTCATTTGTATATGAGACCACTCTTACGGGTAATCTGTCCTTAGATGTCCTAGGTGTGATGGATTGCCTCTTCAACAACCTGGCATATGTTTATCAGCACTTAACATTAAGTAAATGAAGCATAAAATACAAAGGCTTCTAGAAAACACAAATGTGAACTATCTTGCCATTTGATAGTTGTTTCTGTAACACCGTGACGATATTTGTATTGATGTGAAACCATATGATAGCTTTAATATTGACCAAACACTTACGACTAAGTGAAAACATACTAACTCACCTTAAGCTCCAAATTTATACAATGTATTGAAATGTGTTGAAATGACCATTTTCTCATTACAAGGGTTCAATGATTTCCCTTTATGAGAATCCTGTGGCATTGCCTGAACAGCTTTAATACATCTTTGTTAAATGATAACTAAAATATATGTTTTATTAAATTTTTCTTATAAAAATTGTGAACTCTCTCTTTCAAACTGAATAATACATTGTCTCCATTCATTCCCTTTCATCAGGCTTGTCTCTTTTGTAAATCTATTTTACATAACATTCAGGGTCCTCACTGCCCCACCCCACCTCCCCAGTTCTCTCTAGTAAAAAATGATATGTATTCAAGAATGGGAATCTATTACTACAGGGGGGCATTGTTGAAATTAGCGAACCTCCTAGTTTCCTTGCTGTTTTTCTTCTGGTAGGGGATGCACTGTGAAGAGCAGGGAAAACCTGGTATTGACAATACTATCACCCAACAGGACATAATAAAATGTGCTGCTTTTTATTATTAGGTTTGACTGGTTTTGTTTTATTTTCAAGAAGACAGACTAAACTAGCTTCATATATTTGTATTTTGGGAAACTATCTTAAGTGTCAAATTATATTGTATCTAGGGGAATCAATTTCTGTGTTTGAGAAAAGAGAATATTCAAATATTTGCCTCTGTTTTCCTGATCTATTTTGAATGTTTCAACTAAGCAATTATTCTTTTCTCAGTTACATTTCTGTGCTTAAGGTAGTTAAATGCCCAAATAATTATTGCTTCCTATTTATTTCATAAAGTAAAATCAGACTTAGATGCCTAGATTTATCATAAACCAAAAATAATGACCTGTAGAGGTAGTTCTAACAGATTATTTTTCCAGTGAATGATATTTTCTGAAAGATGATATCCCATTGTCTATTTACCTACAGGAATATATATATATATATATATATATATATATTATTTTTTTCTCTAGAAGCAGCATCTGTCATTCACAATATTGATATCACTGGTTTCCATCTGCCCAATTATAAGAGAAATAATATTCGTTTATCTGAGTGCCAAAAATATCTAGTTTATATTTAGGGAAATTGATCTAAACTTTGTATGACATAATTATTTGAATATATATGCACATATAATTTAGTTTTGTAAAGCTAAGCTTTAAAATACAGAATAGACTTTCATGACAGCACATCAGTGTCAGTAGGGTTTGGATTTCTTCAGTGTTTATCAATCAAAAAGTATAAAACTCAAAAACTATTGAGAGTGGCATTATGTATATAACATATAAGAATCGGTTCACGGGGCTAGGTTCTTTGCTAGTATTCCCTTACCAGATTCATAACACTTGGTAAGAAAAGAACCTAAGTTGTAACAAATGCATTCTGATAATATATACTTTGTGGAATAAATATACATTATATTCTGTTGAAATTAATAATAATAGATATAAGCAACAATTAAAAACTACAGTGCTAGAGTTTCTATCCTTGCTTCTAACAAACTAAAAGTTAAGCTAAAATTGGTCCATTCTATTAATGCATAATAAAATTTGTGGAAACAAAAAGCCGATAGCTTCTAAAACCTGAAGAAAGTACAAATATAGTATGATACCTTGCGATTTTCAAGAGGAAAACAGAGGTTGAATTTGCAATTAACTGGCATTCCAATACAGACAACGCAGCACTGTGGACTGTGGCACAGGTCAGGGTAAGGGGCAATGTGTAGGTTTCTGTTAAGTGGCAAAAATTTGAACTGATGCAGTTTGAATTACAGCCTAATGAGGGGTTTGCTAATATCTGGAAAAGCTATGGATCCAAGATTCATTTAATCTTGGCCCTGGTGATTTATTTAAAAGTCATAGACTTTATTCTTCTTATACTGTTTCAGTTTGCAGACTAGAAAACCTCTCCTTCTGCACACTGAGAATTCCCACTGCAGTGAATGGAAAGTTGATGTATGTAAAGCCCACGTGAGCAGTGGCGGTTCAAGCCCAGAGAAAGAAGGTGTCGAGTTGCCTTGGTAAAGAATTTATACACCATGTGTTCACAGCTTCTTGACAGGTATAATAATCAGTGTTGTCTTTTACTATGTGCTGGGATTCTGAAGCACGGTTTCAAATTTGTGACTATCGGATGTTTGATCAAGTAGCTTTCCCTCAAGGGCCTGAAAGGGAAAAAGAATGAAGAGAAATCAGTGATTAGTACTCATTTGTCAACTTCAATATGCTAAAAATATCAAAAGAGCATATGCTATGTGAGAACAGCAAGGATTATTTTGGGTGCTATCATTCGTGCACCATCTTCCACATATGAAAAAATTCGTTTGATGTTTGCAAAGGAAGTAATTATCAAATGAGGAGGGAAAAGCCACAGTTGTTCCCTAAAATGAAATAAAGAACACCAGTTTGGAAACATTTCAAATGTAAAACATTTCTTTCTTCCATTTCCAGATGATTCTATTTTTCTTCATGAAGGCAAAGAATAACTAACATTTATGTTATGACTCTTAGAACATTTAGTAGCGCTTTTGTTGAGGTACAGGCCAGCAAAACCTCTTTCTGCTAGACTGGAAGCACCAATTTTCCTTCTCTGAAATGGACATTAAATCTGTCTCTCCTTCTACAAGGTCAGCCTGACACCATGTGGAACGGAATAGGCAACTACCTATACGGTCAGATTTTGGGCAGCAGCCTTCCCAGATACCTCCCCTCATACCTGCCACTCTTCCACTCTTGGGGGTAATTTCTTTCAGAGAGAACAGTGATTTTTCCATCTTTGTTCTCAAAGCTGCAGATATTTTTATTTCAGTGAATGCCAAGCACCATATTGAAAACAGATTTTAACAAAATTGTTCTGTTTACTTTGCGTCAATACTCTCCAGCTGCTCTGCTTTATAGAGATGTGCCCAACCTCCCCTGGGGCCTACCAAGAGGATTGAAAACTGTGCATAAAGACGTTGTGTTTCCTCAGCAGTCACCAACGAGACACCATATAACAACACATGGGCGTGAACATTTTATCTGTTACAACATCACCACTCCTACTACTACTCCTACTACTAATGGAAATTTACTGAGTACTCACCAAGTGTCACATATTTTGCTAAGAGTTTTACATAATATTTTTCATATTTAGTCTCCACAACTGACCATTTTACTGAGTCTTAGATTGAATAACTTCTTAAAGATCACTTAGCTACAGAGTGACCAGAGATCTACACTGAGTTCTTTTTTTTTCTTTGAGATGAAGTAAATCTTCACTTCCTGGGCTCAAGCGATTCTCCTACCTCAGCTGCCTGAATAGCTGGGACTACAGGCATGTGTCACCATCCTCGGCTAATTTTTGTATTTTTAGTAGAGATGGAGTTTCCCCATATGGGCCAGTCTGGTCTCGAACTCCTGACCTCAAGTGATCTACCCTCCTTGGCCTCCCAAAGTGCTGGGATCACAGGCGTGAGCTACTACACTCAGCCTAAAGACTGAGTTCTTAATGAATTAAATGGTCATATAACTACATGTCCTGAGGAAATGGGACTCAGAAGAGGTAAATTTGGTAAGTCTTTGATCTCTTCATCTATCCAGGACAGGAGTCAGCCTGAGAGATGTGCCACCAGCTGAGGAAGCATGAGGTATTCAACATGTGGGTCACTGACATACCTCTTGGAAAGAACCAGCTGCAACAAATGTTAACATTGCCCTCAGTCATGTGTTATAATTTAACTTGTTAGCAATTTATTTTTAACAAAGGCTTTTTTTTCCATATTAGTGTGAATCTTGTTGATCAAATTGCCTTAATAATTCTTTTTTTTTAGAGATAAGGTCTCCCTATGTTGCCCAGGCTGGAGTGCAGTGGCTATTCACAGGAACCATCCCACTACTGATCACCATGGGAGTTTTGACCTGCTCCATTTCCGACCTGGGCCGGTTCACCCCTCCTTAGGCAACCTGGTGGTCCCTCGCTTCCAGGAGGTCACCATATTGATGCCGAAATTAGTGCGGACACCCAATCGGCATAGCATACCACAGCCCAGAACTCCTGCACTCAAACGATCCTTCCACCTCAGCCTCCTGAGTAGCTGGGACTACAGGCACACGCCACCATGCCCACGCCCGGCTGCCTTATTAATTCTTAAAAGAGCCACCGTGGTAGGCAGAATAGTACCTCCTCATCCCCTAAATGTTAAGTCCACATCCTAATCTCCAGAACTTATAAATATGCTAGATTACATGACAAAGGGAAATTAGGTTGTAAATGAAATTAAGGTTGCTAATCAGTCTATGATAAAATAGGGATATCATCCTGGATTATTTAGTTGAACCCAATGTAATTAAAAGTGGAAGAGGGATGGGTCAAAGAAAAAATATCACAAGGGAAATTTAAAGAATATTTTGAACCAAGTAAAAATAAAAAATAAAAATGTCTTGACAAGTTGTGGGAACCAAAAGATCAATCATTTATGCCTCTTTCTTAGGAAACTAGAAAAAGGGCAAATTAAATCCAAAGTAAGCAGAAGAAAACAAATAATAAAAATTAATTCAAGTTAATTTTTCATTAATAAAAATTAATGTGGAAGAAATCAATGAAATTGGAAATAGGAAATAGAGAAAATAAATGAAATCAAAAGCTAATTCTTTAAAAAGATCAACAGAAACTAAGCATGGTGGTGCATGCCTGTAGTCCCAGCTACTCAGGACACTGAGATGGAAGGATTGCGTAGCCCAGAAATTTAAGTCCAGCCTAGGCCACATAGTAAGACCCCCATCTTGAAAAAAACTAAAAAGACTGATAAAATCAATAAACTTCCAGCCAGGCTAACAAAAAGGAAGAGAGGACACAAATTATTACCAATATTAGAAATGAAAGAGGTCACATCACTACAAATACCATGGACATTAAAAGGATAGTACAAAAATATTATGAACAACTGTATATCCACCATTTTGACAACCTAGATGAAATGAACCAATTCCTTGAAAGACACAATCTGCCAAAACTCACATAAGAAGAAATAGACAATTTGAATAGGTCTATATTTATAAAAGAAATTGAATCAATAATTAGTAGCCTTCCAAAACAGAAAGCACCAGATCCTGATAAGTTCACTGGAAAAGTCTACCAAAATTTAATAAATGTTATACTAATTGTCTATAATTGCTTTCAGAAGATAAAAGCACAGGGAATACTTCCTAATTCATTCTATATGGCCAGTATTACATTAATACCAAAGCCAGATGAAGACACTACAAGAAAAAAAACAAAAAAGAAAAGCCGCTCACGCCTGTAATCCCAGCACTTTGGGAGGCTGAGGTGGGCGGATCACGAGGTCAAGGGATTGAGACCGTCCTGGCCAACATGGTGAAACTCCGTCTCTACTAAAAAAATACAAAAATTAGCTGAGCGTGGTGGTGCGCACCTGTAGTCCCAGCTACTCAGGAGGCTGAGGCAGGAGAATTGCTTGAACCTGGGAGGTGGAGGTTGCAGTGAGCCAAGATCGTGCCACTGCACTCTAGCCTGGTGCCTGGCGACAGAGCGAGACTCTGTCTCAAAAAACAAACAAACAAACAAAAAAACATCTTGTAGACCAATATCCTTTATGAACATAAATTTAAAAATCATCAACAAAAGTTAGCAAATCAAATCCAAAAAGATATAAAAATGTTAACGATCTTAACGTGCATTCATAGGAGATTATTATATACCTAGCCAGAAAAACTTCACACAGATATTTAAAATGTATACCTAAGTTTACTAATGTTAACTATATTGTTCATATTGTTCAATTTTAAAAATCAGTTTGTAATTTAGTATGCAAAATATGAGTGAAAATAAGCATATATATATATAAACATAAACATACTTATAAACATACATATATAGAAATAACATGTCTGGAGAAAAAACAAACAATGTGTACTAAAATGAAGTGAGATTATAGCTGAAAGGTTATTATTTATACTTCTCTACTGTTTAAAAATTTTGCAATGAAAAAGTGTCACTTGCATATACAATAAACATCGAATGTAAATCAATAGAAATAAATTAAATCAACAGTTTTACAAGCACCAAGACAACAACAAAAATGAAAGAGGGAGACAGAAAAAAGTGTTGTGATGAACACAGAGGTCAAAGAAATCAATGTGAGAAGGATACACCCCTTCTGCTGGTTTTGAAGATGAAGCAAGGGGACCAGGACAAAATCAATCTTTCCCAGAGCCTCCTAAAGCCCAGTAAAATTGTGTTAAACTTCTATCCTACAGAATAACAAGATGTATTTTTAAAATTTTATATTTAATTGGCAAATAATAATTATATATATTTGTGATGTACAATGTGACGTTTTGATATGTTTACAACGTAAAATGATTAAACCAGGTTAATTAGCACATTTCATCACCACATATACTTACTTTTGTGTGTGTGGTGGAAACATTTAAAATCTATTCCTTTAACAATTTTGAAATAGACATTATTATTTAACTCATGATTCTGAGCAATAGATCACTAAAGCTTATTTCTCCTGTCCAGCTGAAACTTTATACCTTTTGATCAACTTCTCTCCTTTCCCCATTCACCCTTTTTCCCTAACCTCTGGTAATCATCATTCTACTCTCTACTTCTATGAGTGTGATTTTTTTTTTTTTTTTTTTGAGATGAAGTCTTGCTCTGTTGCCCAGACTAGACTGCAGTGGCGAGATCTCAGCCCACTGCAACCTCCGCCTCCCAGGTTCAAGCACTTCTTCTGCCTCAGACTCTAGAGTAGCTGCGACTACAGGCATGAGCCACCACGCCTGGCTAATTTTTGTATTTTTAGCAGAAATGTGGTTTCACCATATTGGCCAGGCTCGTCTTGAACTCCTGACCTCATGATCCACCCGCCTTAGCCTCCCAAAGTGCTGGGATTACAGGCATGAGCCATGTACCCAGCTGAGTCTAACTTTTGTTGCCTATGACTTTGGGAACGTATCCAAGAAATCTTCGCCCAGACCAATGCTGTGGAGCATTTCTTCTATTTTCATCTAGTAGTTTCAGTTTCAAGTCTTACAGTTAAGTTTTCAGTCCCTTTTAAGTTGGTTTTGTTATGGGGTGAGATAAGGGTTTAACTATATTCTTCTGCTTTGGATATCCAGTTTTCCCAACACTATTGATTGAACAAATTTTTCTTTATCCGTTGCATGTTTTTGGTACCTTTGTCGAAAATCAATTGACTGTAAATATGTGGATTTATTTCTGGGTTCTCTAGCTTGTTCCATAGGTCTATGTATCTGTCTTTTTGTCAACAGCATGCTGTTTTGATTATCATAGCTTTATAATAGACCCTGAGGTCAGGTATTGTGATGCCTTCAGCCTTGTTCTTTATGCCCAAAGTTGATTTGGCTATTTGATGTCTTTTGTGGTTCCATACAAATTTTGGGATTTTTTCCTACTTCTGTGAAAAATGGCATTGAAATTTTGCTAGTAAGTTCATTGAATTCTACAGCATTACAGGAGGCAATACATTTGTGTTATTTTAAGCCACTATATTTGTGTTAATTTTTATGGTAGCCATAGAAAAAGATGAAAAAAGTACTTCATCTTTGAGAATGAAGTACTTTGAAGTATGGGGTACAATTTTAAAGGTACTTGATAAGGGTGATTTAGATAACTGCATGAGACTGAATCCCCAGACAATTCACAAATAGGTCTATGAGGAGGGATCAGGGAAAGTAGGGCAGGTTCCACTGAACAAAGAGGCAGTGTGGTAATGTGAGTAAGAGCAAGAGGCTTTAAAGCCCATGTTCCTGGGTTTGAATCATGGCCCTATTACTTATTATAGTAGCTGTGAAATACTATGCACATTTAAAAAAATCTCCTATATGCTTCAGTTTCCTGCTTTATTTTAAAATTTTTAAAATTTTTAATTTTGTAAGTACATGATGTATATATTTATGTACATGAGATGTACAAGAATGCAATGTAATAATCACATCATGGAAAATGGAGTATGCATCCTCTTAAGTATCCTTTGTGTTACAAACAATCCAATTATACTCGTTTAGTTATTTAAAATGTACAGTTAAATTACTATTGACTATAGTCACCCTGTTGTGCTGTCAAATACTAGGCCTTATGCATTCATTCTGCTTCTATACCTGTTAATCATCCCCACCCCCCTCCCCACCCCTCCACGATCTTTTCTAGCCTCTGGTAACTGTCCTTCTACCCTCTATCTCCATGAGTTCAATTGCTTTGATTTTTAGATCCCACAAATAAGTGAGAATATGTATGTTTATCTTTCTGTGCTTGGCTTATTTCAGTTAATATAATGATCCCCATGTTGTTGCAAATTACTGAATTTTTTTTTTCCTGAGTCAGAGTCATGATATGCCATCCAGGCTGGAGTGCAGTGGCATGAAATTGGCTCACTGCAACCTCGGCCTCCTGCGTTCAAACGATTCTTGTGCCTCAGCCTCTGAAGTAGCTGGGATTATAGGCGTGTGTCACCAGCCCTGGTTAATTTTTGTGTGTGTGTGTGTGTGTGTGTGTGTGTGTGTGTGTTTTGTATTTTTACTAGAGATGTGATTTTGCCATGTTGGCCAGGCTGGTCTCAAACTCCTGGCCACCAGTGATCCTCCCGCCTTGGCTTCCCAAAGTGTTGAGATTATAGGCGAGCCACCGTGCCTGGCATGAATCTCATTCTCTTTTTATGGCTGAATCGTAATCCATTGTGTATAAGTATAACATTTTTTTTTAATCCATTCATCTGACAGATTCATAGGTTGCTTCTAAATCTTGGCTAATGTGAACAGAGCTGCAACAAACATGATATTGCAGATATCTGCAGTGGGAACCTCCAAACTGTTCTTCATAGTGGTTGTACCAATTAGTTTACTACTTTAAAACAAGATTAAACGTAGTACCTAATCCTCATAAGGCTAGTATGAAGATTAAGTAATATATATGAAGCACTTAAAGGAGTTCTTGGCATATGCTAATTGTTTAATAAGTGCTAGTCAGCTTTATGATTATTTCTGTCCAGTATTCTGTTTGGAAACTCTGGGTTCCTTGCATTCAATTTTATCAGAGTCATCCCTTGGAACCTGGTTTTCTCAGTGACTGGGTGGATAGTTTTGGTAGTAATTCCCTGGATTAGATCATCGGGATCATGCATGTGGTAATGCTAGAAGAAGGTAGAGAAGGGTTTCAATGGTAGGCAAAATAAAGAAAATGGGGGGTCGTTAGATTAGGAGGAAAAAGAGGTTTGGTGAGGCTACAGGCAAATGCCAGCAAATTTGTAAATCTGATAAGACCACAGGCTGGTTTTGACTGGAATGAATTCTCCACCCTAGATCCAGCCATGGAGGTCAGGGACAAGATTTTGGTTTTGACTTCTTCAGAGCATTGATATCTCTAGAGATATTCCTCTTTCTTCTTATTTTTATTTTTTTTAGAATCTTGGTGACACATGGGTATACATGGAGTCACAATAAAAAACTGAGATGCTTAAAGCTGAATAAATGTAATACTCTAATATGGTTTGACTGTGAGATTTCCCTACCCAAATCTCAACTTGAATTGTATCTCCCAGAATTCCCATGTGTTGTGAAAGGTGGAAGGTAATTGAATCATGGGGGCTGGTCTTTCCTGTGCTATTCTTGTTATAGTGAATAAGTCTCACGAGATTTGATGGGTTGATCAGGGGGTTCTGCTTTTGCTTCTTCCTCGTTTTTCTCCTGCCAAGACCATGTAAGAAGCACCTTTCCGGCCAGGCCTGGTGGCTCACACCTGTACTCCCAGCACTTTGGGACGCTGAGGCAGGTGGATCACCTGAGGTCAGGAGTTTGAGACCAGCCTGACCAATATGGTGACACCCAGTCTCTATTAAAAATACAAAAATTAGCCGTGCATGGTGGCAGGGACCTGTAAGCCCAGCTATTCAGGAGGCTGAGGCAGGAGAATTGCTTAAACCTGGGGAGGCAGAGGTTGCAGTGAGCTGCGATTGTGCTACTCCACTCCAGCCTGGACAACAAAGTGAGACTCCGTATTAAAAAAAAGAAAAGAAAAAAAGTACCTTTCCCCTCCCCTCAGCCATGATTCTGAGGCCTCCCCGGCCATGTGGAACTGTAAGTCCAATTAAGCCTCTTTTTTGTTCCCAGTTTCGGGTATGTCTTTACCAGCAGTGTGAAAACAAACTAATACAACTCTTTCTCAAAAAAAGTGGGTATAGCATGAATAAAGCCCTTATTTGTATTCTCTGGTTACATTTCTAGCATATTATTGTACAGGAATAATTTTTTACATATTAGAAAATATAATTGATATCCTTCAATATTATCAAATATAGAAGGAGAAAAGACAATTGATTTTTACTTTAAGAGAGTTTACAATTAAAAGTAGGCATAAGAAAAAAATTTTCTGCACAGTACTTGCATTAAATCTTTTTTCCATTTGTATTCACTGTTTACTATTGCTAGATGCTTTATAACTTTTACCATATCAGACAAAAAACATTATTTCTGATTTAGAGAGTAAAAATTGTATTTCATTTGATAAACAATAAGATAATATCAGACCAGTATTTTGACTTTACTTGGTTTTTGCTTGACTGGTTAAATTTTTTAAAAACCTGAGATGCTTAAAGTCAAATTGTTCAAATTAGCTTCAAACTTTTCTCAGAAGCAACTGTAGTAAGAGTTAGTGAGTGTGACAAATTCCACTTAGCCTTTAAAAATCAAATTAATTAAAATGTAATTAAGAGCTAATGTAGGTCTCTTTGATGAAATTCACCATAAAATACATGAATGACATGACTTGGTTATATTTTATTTGTACCTGAAATGGTCACTGCAGTTTAACTTCTAGGGGCCATGATTGTGTATATTGCAAGTGCCATCTTGGCAGGTTCAAATATAAATTTCATGTTCACTTAAATAGAACTCTACTATATCTCATGCAAGAAAAAATATAGTTTGTATAATAAATGCTTTTTACTAAAAATGCTAGTCTGTGGTGATGAAACAATAGGAAATTTAATGAAGATGGAGATTTACTGAAGATGGATGGAGCTGAGAAATGGAATTGAGTATACGGCCCAGTAAATAATTCTGGCCAAGTTATATACTTTTAAAGATGATTGAATGAGCATAATCTTGGAAGCCTTTAGTGAGACCTCAGAAGTCTGAATGGGAACATATTTCTTTCAAAATACTTGCACAATTTTGCTATGGACCATTGTGACAAATCAGTTAGGAGAATTGGTATAAGTCTATATTATCAAGGATGAGAGAAAAATGAATTAGCAAAAAGATGGCAAATGTTTAAGGAATAATGAGTTGTCATTACTACAGAAAAAGACCTTTAAGAATTCTAAAAGTACAAATGTAAAGTGGCTTTACATTTGGAATGGATAACAGAGAAGAAGGATGTGAACAAAATGACTTGTTCTTGGTCTGTCTGTAGACCTCTATCTCAACTACATCATCCTAGACCAAGCCACCATATTTCCTGCCTGGACTACTATACATTAGCCTCCTAATTGGTCTCTGCTTCCACTCTCAGTCTGCAATAATCTATTTTCACAGCAGTCAGAGTAATCTTTTAAATAAATCAGACCAGGTCACTCCTGTACTTGAAAACCTTTAGTGGCTTCCAGTGCAATAAAATCTAATTTCCCTCAGTGGCTACAGAGCTCTCTGTGACCTTGTCCCCAGCTATCTCATTGACCCCATACCCACCACCACTGTTCTTCTGACTCACTATTCTCTAACTACCCAGGCTTTCTTTCTGTTCCTCAAATATGCCTGTCATGGAGCTACTGCATTGGCTATTTCTTTCTCTTTTTATTCTCTTTTCCTGGCTTCTTGTCATTCGGCCTCATCTGAAAGGTTACCTCCTTGGAGAGATCATCCCTGATCACCCAGTCAAGTTGCCACCTAGTCGTTCTCCATTTAAACCTCCTCTTTTTACTCTGCAAAGTACTGGTCCCAATAGGATATTTTTATTTACTTGTTTATTTGTTTATTAACTATATCCTCCAACCAGAATGTAGGCATGAGAGTAAAAACTTTGCATTATTCATACCACTTCTGCAGCTCATTAAACAGTGCCTCATTTATAACAGATTCAAATAAATATTTAATGTTCAATAAATGTATATTTTTAGGATAGAATGTAATTTTAGATAAAGATACTAAAATATGGTATATCTAATAAAAAATAGCAGGCTATAACAGATAGAGATTGTTGAATTCTCAGGACTGTTGGAGTACAAATCCCATACCTTTTCCCCCATTTCCTGTGTAGCTTCTTCTTTTCATGAGTGTCACAAATAATTCAAAGTCTCATGTTAAATCCAAAGTTTCTGTCTGTGCAAATAGTAATCTAATATTGAATAATCTAAAACCACTATTACCGATGATCATTTTTCCAAGAACACTTGAAGCTCACTTCAAATACACATTTGCAGACATCATAGTGTAAAGGTATCTAACAATATGAACTGTCTCTTCCAAAGGATAGCAAGGAAAATTTATATAACTCAGAATATCTGATGTTGGCAGATAAAAACCTGGTAGAGTAAAAAGGAAAAGAATTCTATGTTTCTTGTAAATGCAGTTGTGGGAAATCCACTGAAGCTATTTTAGCCTCATATTTTCAGTTAAAAATTTTTTTTTTTATTATACCTGCCTTAAATGTCTGTTTTTTTTTTTTCTTTTTTTTTTTTTTTTTTTTCCTGAGTATTAGGGATAAAATGTGATAGGGGGCTTAGGGCATAGTAGGCACTTCAAAGATGGAGTCTCTTAACATTTTTTCTTAAATTTTCTTGATAATATATAGCAAAACCTGATTTAGTATTCTTTGTTACAAAGCGGAATTTAGTAAAAGGCAGGAGAATCTTAGACATATTTTATTTCCACTTTAAAGCTTTTTTTTAGCTCTTGAAGTTTTATTTTTAATTGACAAATATTTTATATATTTATGGATTATAATGTGACGTTTCAATACATGTATACATTGTGGAATGATCAAATCAGGCTAATTACAAAAATTTTTACCACAAATACTTATTGTTTCTTTGTGGTGACAATATTTACAATCCATTCCCTCAGCTATCTTGAAATATGCAATACAGTATTATTAACTATAATCACCAAGTTGTATAATAGATCATCTTAAACTTCCTTCTACCTAATTGAAACTCTGTACCCTTTGACTAACACCTTTTCCCTTTCCTTTATCTACCCTCCTCCCAGCCTCTGGAAACCAGATTCTACTCTCTACTTCTGTGAGTTCAAGTTTTTCAGATTCCACACATAGGTGAGATAACGTGGTATTTGTTTGTCCATACCTGGCTTATTTCACTTGGCATGATGTTCTCTAGGTCCATCCACGCTGACAAAAATGACAAAATTTTCTGCTTTTTAAATACTAAATATTAAATGGCATTCTAGTGTGTGTGTGTGTGTATGTGTGTGTGTGTGTGTGTGTGTGTGTGTGTATAGATATCTATCACATACTTATCATATTTAAAAAATCAATTCATCCATTGATTGCACTTCAGTTTTCATATCTTGGCTATTGTAATAATGCTGTACTGAACATGAGAGTGCAAACATCCCCTTGACATACTGATTTCAATTCCTTTGACTATCTCCCTAGAGGAAGAATTGCTGGAAAATATGGTGATTCTATTTGTAGTTTTTGGAGGAACCTCCATATTGTCTGTCAAATTGGCTGCAGCAATTTATGTTTCCACCAACAGTGTACAAGGGTTCTCATTTCTCCACATCCTCACTAGCATTTGTTATCTTTCATCTTTTTGGTAACAGCCAATTTAAAAGGTATGAGGTGGTATTTCATTGTGGTTTTAATTTGCATTTCTCTGATGATTAGAGACTTTGAGCATTTTTTCATATAGCTATTGGACATTTGTATGTTAGACACACTTTAAAGGAGCATCCACAGAGAACTTCAGAATCTCTTAGAGCATGAACAGTGGCAGGTCTCAACTTCATTCTTTTCAGGGGAGCATTTTTCCAATAAATTGTATCTCAGTATTCTAATGGAGATCTTCTCACAGTCAGCACTATAAGGCTGTGCAGTTAATACACTGTGTAAAAGCAACTGGTCAAGAGGGTGAGTGAGGTCTGGAATCCAGCTCACACTCCTCTCCTTAGGAACTGGGTTTGTACAGAGGCTGCGTTTTCTTAATTTGTAGAAAAGCATCCCATAGCCTGTACTTGCCCCTTCCAAAGTATGTCATTTTCCAAATTATCTTACATTTGTGGAGAATATAGCTGAATGGCACACAAACTATCTTGTTTATATATTTTTAGATCACTGTCTTTTGTTTGATTGATTTTGTTTAGATTATTTAAATCTAATAATTTAGTTTCAGCTAAGAAAATATATTTTAGAACTTATATACATATACACACACACATATAAATGTATATATTTACATGGCTCCTTGTGTAGAATAAATCACTTCTTACCTATGACATGTGGTTTTGTTGTGTTTGTTGCTGCTGCTGCTGTTGCTGCTGCTGAATTAGCAGTTGTTGCTGCTGCCGACGCCTGGCTGTTCGTAGCTTCTCAAAGCGAGCCTCCATTTCTTCTAGAACTTTTGGGGTGTATCGCACCACTAGCTTGACGCTGTCTTTAGCAGCCTTGAGTAGTTCCACAGCTTTCTCATGGTGTTCTCCTTCCACACTCTGAAAAGACAATGACATTTCTTAAAGGGAAGAGCTTCAATGTTCCTTTTCCCGAGAGACAAATCTGAAATTAGTATCATATTAAGAACCCAAAGTTTAAAATTCTAAGAAGGCATGGTAAATGAGTTATCTTACCATCATCATTAGTATTTGTTACATTGTGGCTAAACTATAAGCAGGTTAGGCTGCATTAGGTCACAGAATGGACTGCATGGGGATTCAGGTCAGGAGGGAGAAAAACAATGAAAACCTACATTATAATGCTAACATTAGGAATGAAAATTTCCAAATTTCATCTGGAAGAAAATTTACTAGTCAACAAAATTGTGAAAAAAATTAAAACATAGTAACAAAGGAGAAATTTATCTATCAGATTTAAAATTTATTAAGAATCTACACTGATTAAAATGCTATCTTATTGTGGGTATAAAATATATAGTAGAACATAGCACAGAGTCCAGGAGAGTCATCACATGGAAAGCTTTATTTATTATAAATGTGGACTTTAGACCAAAGGAGAAAAGGACTATTGACTAAATTAAATAATACAAAATAATGGAGAACCCACCTCATACACTATACTAAATATAACAGATTAATTAAAAATTTAAATGCAAAATAAAAACATAAAACAACTAAAATGAAAGAAAGGTGAACATTCATCATTTTTCAATAGAAAAGGAATTCTTAAGTAAAAATACCAAGGGAAAAATAACCACAAAATCAGATGTGCAAAACTTAAGTTTCTATGTCTCCAACACTGTAAAAAGGGCAAATAAACCAGAAAAATGCTTTCAGTACATGACTGTCATACACTTAGTGCAAAAGGGTTTTTTTTTGGTTTATTTGCCCTTCCTCCTCCTCCTCCTCTTCCTTCTTTTTCTTCTCTCTCTCTCTCTTTATTTTTTTCTTTGGCGCAGAATTTTGCTCTTGTTGCCCAGGCTGGAGTGCAATGGCAGATCTCGGTTCACTGCAACCTCCTGGGTTCAGGCAATTCTCCTGCCTCAGACTCCCAAGTAGCTGGGATTATAGGCATGCAACACCACACCTGGCTAATTTTGTATTTTTCGTAGAGATGGGGTTTCACCATGTTGGCCAGGTTGGTCTCAAACTTCTGACCTCAAGTGATCTACCCGCCTCAGCCTCTCAAGGTGCTGGGAGAACAGGCGTGAGCCACTGCACCTGTCCTGTCCTTCATTATTCTAACAGGCCAATGAAGATCTCAGCACAATGAGCAGTTGACATGCATGGATAAAAAATAAAAAATATAAATGGCTGATAAGCCTCAGAAAAGATGTTCAGGCTCCCTAGTAATTACAGAAGTATAGATCAACACAAAATATTTCATTTTTAACTAAAAGTGATAAATATGTATTTTTAAATTTGGTGTACAGACAAGGATGTAGGAAAATTGGACTCAGACTGCTAATAGTTGAACAAAAACTGGTGAAACTTTTCTGGAGGGAATTATTGTTATGCATTGAATAAGCCCTTATTATAAGTGAATAATTTTATATTCAGAAAAATTTATTAAGGATATGATCAAATATGCACATACTTATAAGATAGATATGATAGAAAGCAAAAAATAAATCAATTCTTGGCTTTTGAGTTTCAAAATAGTCTTTTGAACATCAGTGTGTAGACAATACTTGGAGAAACTGTTTCCTCTAGGTAAACACAAAGCTGCTTTTTCTGTCCTCTGAAGATTTTCCAGATTGGGATGAGGGAGAAGCAAAAAAGAAGAAAGTTGTAATTAGACTCTATAGGATCCTAAATAAAGAGACCCTGGCTCCTGCCCCTCTGAACTGATCACCAGGGCAGATGACAGAGCCCTTCATTTACAGGACTGAACGGCCAAGGCCTTTTTTGCTTTGATTCTTGGGTAAAGTATAGAGAAAAAAATCACTGTGCAGTATGATAGATGGAGGCTGAGATAAGTTTAAAGACTGTAAGAACACCTAAGAGTCACACTGAAGAGGCAGAGAAGGCCACCCTCAATTGCTTGACACTACATTTTTACAATCCAAGCAGAAGGAAAACTCAAAATGGATATTAAATTGAGTTACAGAAAAATAAAGGAGGTGAAATCCTAAGCACACTTGAAGTATATCTTTAGATTCACAATTTTGACTGCAGATTTGGAGACTTAAGGGATCATTTGATTATTGGCGTATTCAACTAAGGTGTTTATTAAGCATTTATTCTTAATAAATTTATTCTTAGAAAACATGAAAGAAAGGTAAACTTTGATGGCATTGTACAATATAAACCCTGTTTTCAGTATGTTTGTAATTTCTTTACAACTGGTCCCACGATGATTTGTTAATGCATAGAATTTTCCTTCGAAAGGAAAACCTGGTCATTTGGTTGTCTATATACCCTTCTCTAATTTCTTTTTAATATTAAAACTTACATGTTTGTATGTTTTAATAATAGCCAGGTGCAGTGGGTCACACCTGTAATCCCAGCACTTTGGGAGGCTGAGGTGGGTGGATCACCTGAGGTCGGGAGTTCAAGACCAGCCTGACCAACATGGAGAAACCCTGTCTCTACTACAAATACAAAATTATCTGGGCATGGTGGCCCATGCCTGTAATCCCATCTACTCAGGAGGTTGAGGCAGGAGAATCGCTTGAATCCGGGAGGCAGAGGTTGCGGTGAACCGAGATCATGCCATTGCACTCCAGCTTGGGCAACAAGAGCAAAACTCCGTCACAAAATAATAATAGTAATATTAAAAATAATAAAAATTATGGTTCACCCATTTTCTAGGCCAGATGATAAGTAGACTTCTTTGTGGCGTTTCCTCTATTTGCTTTTATTTAATAGGCTAGGAGATTCTAGGCCAGACCTTTAGAGGCCCATTATGTCTGTTTTGGCTCTGTGTCTACAATTCAGTTGCCACAGGAGGGCTGTGGTACTAACTGTGGGCAATTAGGCTCTCACTGCGGTGGTGAAAAGTTGAGAAAAATATGTCTGGCTGGTGCACCACATACCAGACCCTGCAAAACCACCAAGATTATCCTTTTCCAATCCCTGGTCTGCCCTCTCCCACACAGTTAACAATGTCTCGAAAGTAGGCTCCACAGTTTTCAATTCCAGAAATTTTGCCTTCATGCCTTATCTTCAGTTTAGACAATGGCTCAGATTCTCTTTAGGGCTCAACAGAATCAACAGGTCTCTTGGTTTGACTCTACTGTCTTTCCCACCAAGACACAGAGCCACTATGAGCTATCTGGGCAGTGTCACAGTTCCTCATTTGTACTACTGAAATGCTTTGCTAAAATCCTACAAATTATATAATTAGGCAGCTAAGAAGAAGTTTTAGAAAGAGATTAAGAAATATAAGCATGCTTGTAAAATTTATTATTTCAAACACTCCTCAACTTTGCTTTTTAATTATTTTCAGAAGAATGTCTTAAATCTTGTCTGTAGGATTGTTTTTGCAGCCTTTTTTTCCCACTGGTTTTGCCTACTTTGTAAATACTTTTGAGTACATACACTTGTCTCCTTAGCCTATTATTTATCTCTGGAATGCTTTCAGTCCTTCAGTATAACTTTGTAATAAGAATAAGGCAGTTTTCTCTTCTTTCTACCTTCCCTTTTAAGGTAAGAACAAGAAATCAGACCATCTTGCCACAAAAGTCTTGTTCTGTGAATAAAAAGAAGCCAAAAGACCTGCTCAGTTAGGGTATAAATGTTGATGTGTGAGCACTTCATAGGTATTCCTTGAGCCCTGAAGGGTCAGCGTCTGTTCTTGCTTTTGATTTAGCCTAATTCTTACTCTTAATGAAGGTATGCATCATACCTAGCTAAATATTTAAGACATATTTTGAAATGTGATAGATTATTTGTTAGCAGTTAAGCTATTTTTATCAAAGCTGTATATACAAGCACTCCTGATTCGGAGTTGTCTTTTTTAAGAACTAGTGTAAGTTTGAGCAATCACTGAAAACTTGTAGCACCATCTTTCTACATAGGCTGAGAATTGTGGTTCTTATGTGACTTTAGGATTTCTAAAAAGACTTCTTACTTTAAAGTGAAACCCCCTCCTTTATTTAAAGCCTACAATTCTATATTTTAAGTTTTATTCCCTTGCTTTAAGAGTTTTGTCGTACCTATTGTATTAGTATAAATTAACAAGGCCTTGCAATGGACGTCCGGTAAAATTGAATTTTATTAAGAAGGCGAGGAGTGAAGAGAAAAGCCTGAGGGCATAGTAGGTTCCCAGGAAATATTTCGAACAAAGAGAAGTGTAGCCTAAAACAGAAAAAACCCTAAAGAGAAACGTTACCTACCCCACAATTGTGCCTAGGGTAGCCATGAGCATACATAAAATGAATTAAAATGCACTAGGAAGACTGGACATTCCCATCCTGAAAATGCTTCTATCTTTAGTATCTTTAGCTGATAAATCTTTTAACAATACACATAAAATTAATATGATGCCAGCCACAGTGTCTCATGGCTGTAATCCCCGCAATTTGGGAGGCCGGGGCAGGAGGATTGCTTGAGCCCCGGAGTTTGAGACCAGCCTGAGCAACATGGCAAGAGTCCATCTCTACAAAGAATGTTTTTTAAAAAAATAGCTGGGCAGAGTGGCATGTGCCTGTGGTCCCAACTACTTGGGACACTGTACCAAGAGAATGGCTTGAACCCAGGAGGTCAAGGCTAGAGTGAGCCATGTTTGTGTCATTGCACTCTAGCCTGGGCACCAGAGTGAGACTGTCTCAAAAAAAAAAAAAATATATATATATATATATATACACACACACATATTTATATACACACACACACTATTATATACATTAGTTATTATATACAATAGTTGTATTACCATAAATACAAGCTAATAAAATACTAAACTGATAGAAAGCCATAGGAACTGGATCTCCTATAATGTTGATTTGCAAAGAAATATTGTTTCATCAGCAATCTCATATGGTAGTAAGCTCTAGGAAGCTTTCAAGTTAGTTAATTTGTCTGAAATTTAGCAAATCAGTGGCTGGTAAATGAACGAAGGTTTTCCTGGAGTGCAATGGCACAGTCTTGGCTCACTGCAACCTCTACCTCCTGGTTCATGTGATTCTTGGACCTCAGCCTCCTGAGTAGCTGGGACTACAGGTGCCTGCCACCATGCCCATCTACTATTTGTATTTTTAGTAAAGACAGGGTTTTGTCTCATTGGACAGGCTGATCTCAAACTCCTGGGCTCAAGTGATCCTCCTGCCTTGGCCTTGCAAAGTGCTGGGTTTACAGGCATGAGCCACTGCGCCCAGACTCAACAAAGTTTTAAACATGGCTGCATTCTGATCTTTCAATAGTTTTTCTATTTGTACACGCTGTGAGACAAAATGGCAGCTTATTTCTGGTATGCTCAATTTCCTGGCTAAGGATCAGCCTTTATAAGGGAGAATCTGAATTGCACTGCATATATTAATTTGCTGATGACATGTGCTCTTTCTCTCTCTCGCTTCCATAGAGAGTTAAATTTTGACCCTGGCTACATCTCAGATGGAGGCAATGCCTGCCTTGGGAAGCAATTATGCTATCTGTGCACCATCAGTCATCAAATGGCCAAGTTTTTAGGCAGTTTTTTCTCTGTTGGAATTACATAGACATCATTCCTGATCCAGTTTGCTGATGCATAAGTTACTTAAACACTGTAGGACAAGAGTTGGCTAGACCTTGTGGTTATTCAAGGCATATCTACAACCAGGTTTATGCATAGACTCCTAAATGACATCAGTCATTCCTTTAGAATAAAGGCCAAATGAGGTTATCAGGGAGTAAAGGGTATCAAGGGTACTAGGTAATTATACCTTAGTGAATTAGATAGCTTAGAAAAACAGAAGATTATACCTAAAAAGACCCTTAGAAATGATCTAATTTATGTCCTTATATCTTAATACATAAGGAAACAGACACCAAGACTGGCTATGACTTACTCCATTTTATAAATCTGTTGTTTGTAGGTCTGAATTAGATCTCAGTTTTTTTGATGACTACTCTTTCAACAACCCCATGCTAATTTTCTAGCTTAAGTAATCCAGAAGTGAAATGCATGGAGTGTCATTTTTGTTTGATGCAAAACAACAGGAACCAATAGCAAGGAAAAGATCTGTCATCTCCTAGCTCAAGAGTATGAGTTGGAGTGAAGGAGCAGCATGGGGCTACCTGAAGGGCTCACTATTACTAGGAATAGGGGGTTATGAGTCTCAACTTTGAAAAGGCCCAGCATAACCGAGCAAAAACCTACTCCATTTCCACAAAGATAACAATGACTATTTTTTCTTATGATAGTTTTACTTTTGTTCCATGAAGGTCTTTTACTATCATTTTATTTTAAGAGTGTGCATGTTCATACATATGTGTGTAAACATGCATGTGTGTATATGTATACTGTAGTTTTTATTGACCATTTATTAAGTAAAAGGCTGTTTTCTGTGCATTATATCTAATCCTTTTGTCATAGCTGTTAAAAAGGCAATGAAAAGATAAAGAAATTTGTCCTAGGTCCCCAGTTAGTAAGTGGAAACGATCAAACTGCAATGAGCTTTATCTGTTTCCAGAATCTAGGCTCTTACCTATCAATCCTTAATCTTAAACAAAATAATAAAGAAAAAGTAAGTATCACATAGGCAGTTTTCCTTATTCATGGAGATCTTTAGGCCAGTTGCTCCTAAACCTTTATGTACATAGAAGTCAACTGAGGAACTTTTTAAATATAGAGACCTAGGCTGTATTAAGATCTGTAGCAATCCAACCTAGGAATATGTGAATACAAGACTCAGATCCAGCCAGCCAGTCTCTGACATGCAGATCTGTGTCTGGACACACTACTCTAAACCCAAATACAACTAACCAAAATAGTAAATCCCATCTTAAGGGTTTCTCTACAACCTTACTACAGAAACAAATGTTGGTTAGATGAGGGAAATCTTATGATTTTTCCTTGTTGTAGCTTTATAGTTGGCCTTTTTGATTATTAAAGAAAAGCGATGTTGATTGGGTATTTAATTAAGAAAGAAATATCTTTGAATAGGCTACGGGATATACAGTAATACATCCTTATCCACAGTTTCAGTTACCCGTGGTCAATCAAGGCCCAAAAATAGGTGAGGATAGCACAATTGGGATATTTTGAGAGAGAGGAGATGTCACATTCATATAACTTTGATTGCAGTACGTTGTTATAACTGTTCTATTATTGTTGTTTATCTCTTATTGTGCCTCATTTATAAATTAAATCATCCTAAATATGTATGTACAGTAAAGAAAAAATACAGTATATATTATTCAGAGAAGAATTTTATGATGTTTTATCTTTCCCTTTTTTCAAATATGTTAATTTTCCTGTTCTAAATATAGTCTTTTTTGATTAAGAAAAGTGGAAAATGTATTAAAAGTATCACATTTATCTCTTGGAAAAATATGCTAATGCTCTTCCATAGTTCTTTGTTCTTGCGTTATGCTACTATCTGTCACAAGTGCACTATAATTTATCAGTTCACCATCATTCTGTTGCCACCAGACTGTCCAAGGGCAGGATGAGTCTAATTTATTTATCTCTGTGTCCAGCATTTATTATGAACCCAATAAATTCTTAGTCAATGAATATAACATCAATATAAAATATGAAGTCTCATAGGCTAAGGAACCAGTACTGCCTGGGTTTGAATCTGAGCTTCTTCTCTTACCAGCTCTGTGAACACAGACAAGCTGCTTCATATTTCAAAGCTTCACTTCTTTTGTCTATAAATTGGGCATCATAGTGTACTTGGTTTATAGGATTATTATGAGCATCAAATTTAACATACACAAAGCATTTGGAACAGTGCCTGGAATTTACAAAGGGTCTAACAAATGTTAGTTCTTTGTTGAACTATTTTCTTGGTGATAGTGTTGCTTAGGGCTTCAGATGTTTACAGACAACAATAGCAACAATATGATTTTGCCTTTGGTGTAGGCAGAAGTTTTCTTTATACTATTTGGGAATCAAAATTTTATCAAGTAAATTGATAGTGTGTGGGGCTTGCTGGAAGAATGTTTAAAACTATTTAGGGAAATCCACTGCTGCTTATCATCCTCAAGTAACTTAGTGGCATCATTTGCATTCATACAATTGATACTCTAATTACAAATGATCATTAGTTATTCATGAAAACTGTTCCTCTCAGTCCCTCAAAGGTGTTATGCTTTGTTAAATGAAGAAGGAACCTGCAGGAGATTCACCTGATAGGAGCATGCATAATGTGAGGGACCTGGAGACGGGAAAATCATCAAATAACAAAAACCACAGAAGAGCAAGGAGGTTAATGGGGAAAAAGTATATATAATTATACATGTTCTTATCCTGTGAGAGCAGTTATAAATATAAGAATTTTTGAAGCATGAAAGTGGAGAATGCAGAGCACTATCAGTAAGCCGGGGGGCAGAAAACTGAAAACGAGCAAAAAAGCTTCAGAAAAAGATCAGTGCCTTCTAGAAATCAGATATTCACAAACCTAACATTTGGTTGATCTCAGCCCACCTTTCAGATCTGGAGACTAAAACTGGAAACAAATGCAGCTGCTACATCCTGGTGTGCTTTATAGTTATTGCTCTATCCTTGACATCTGGACCAAAAGGGGGGAAAATCCTGATGGTTGTTGGAATGAGATTAAACACACATACACACACTCTACACACACAAGCATCATCAAGCATACAAATGTGAGCTTTGAAGGTCTGAAAACAGAACAAAGCTACCTGAGAAAACATTCCTAAAAAATGATATTTTAAAATCAGTCTGCTAATTCTTGAGTGGTGGGTTTCACCCAGGAAGTAGAAATAACAGATAACACTTCTCAACTGTGACTCACACTGGTTTGTCTCTTGAGATGCAGGCTGTGCAGCCCCATGTTTTCCCAAACCATGACACTCTGTGACACTACACCCCCGATGAGCAAAGTCTTAGGAATGGAAACGTCCCTAAGCAGAGTGTTGTGATTGCTAATTCTCAATATTTGCCTCCAGGTCTGCATTGGTATAGGGGAGGGTTGTGGAAGTGGTGATCACCACCATCTGCTACATATCCACCAAGAACTACCTCCCCAATACTCACCCCATTACAGTTCCATTTACAAAATACAAATACATCTTAGTCACTAAAATTTAGTGTGACTTCTTTTTTTTTTTTTTTTTGAGACAGAGGTTCGCTCTTGTTACCCAGGCTGGAGTGCAATGGCACGATCTCGGCTCACCGCAACCTCCGCCTCCCAGGTTCAGGCAATTCTCCTGCCTCAGCCTCCTGAGTAGCTGGGATTACAGGCACGCGCCACCATGCCCAGCTAGTTTTTTGTAGTTTTAGTAGAGACGGGGTTTCACCATGTTGACCAGGATGGTCTCGATCTCTTGACCTCGTGATCCACCTGCCTCGGCCTCCCACAGTGCTGGGATTACAGGCTTGAGCCACCGCGCCTGGCCTAGTGTGACTTCTTAATCAAACCACCAAAGCCGTAACAGAGCCAGTGTCAGGGCAGAAAGGCCAGGGATTTGGGTCAGGAGGATCTGGGCTTGAATCTTAGATAAGTTGCTTATTGCCAGTGTGACCTTTGGAAATGACCTCACCCCTCTGAGATAGGGACTATTCCAGTTTTAGCACTGAAAGTCCCAGGAAATGCATCAGGCCTGGGCAAACCAAGATAATAAGTCACCCAAGACTCAAGATGTTGCACATGTGCACAGTGCATAGTGGTGCCTGGTAAATTTTATTTATTTCTTTTTTTCAATTAAAAATACTTTATTGTTAAAAATGCTAGCAATCATCTGAGCCATCAGTGAATCATAGTCTTTTTGCTGATGGGGAGTTTTGTCTTTATGTGGATGGCTGCTGACTGATCATAGTAGTGGTTTTTAAAGATTGGGGTGACTGGCGATTTCTTAAAATAAGACAACAATGCAAATACATGTGATGGCAGCCGTGGCCAGTCTAGAGTGGCTACTGCAAAGACACCAGCTACAGTGGGGGAGGTGCCTCAGGGCTACAGGCTTTAGGGAGCCACTGAAAGCCAGGAATAGGCAGAAGCACCACTTCCTTCCAAATTGGTGGGGCGGGAGCCCCACCCTCCTGGGCTCAGCTGCAGATGCCCAGCCGAAGGTGTATACCCAGGCATCTCTGCACTCTCAGGGACCTGAGAATCCCCTCTCCCCCTGCAGGCTCAGAAGTGCCTGCTCCTGTTGCCTGGACTCTCAGCTCTGTGTGCCTGCTCAGATTTCAGAGCAAAGTTGAGGCCAAACCCAGGCACTGCTGCAACCTGGCCAAGCGTGTGTGCACTCAGGGCAGTGCTGACAAGACAACCCCCTGAAACGTCAGCCCCCTGTGGACTTTGGGCACTGATGAGCCCAAAGTACTAGCCTATTTTCATGCTTCTAATAAAAAGATACCTGAGACTGTGTAATTTATAAAGGAAAGAGGTTTAATTGACTCACAGTTACACATGACTGGGGAGGCCTCACAATCATGGCAGAAAGCAAGGAGGAGCAAAGCTACATGGCAGCAGGCAAAGAGAGAATAAGAGCCAAATGAAAAGAGAAGCTGCTTATAAAACCATCAGATCTTGTGAGACTTATTCACTACCACAAGAACAATATGGGGTGCCTGGAGCAGTGGCTCATGTCCGTAATCCCAGCACTTTGGGATCCACCGAGGCAGGTGGATCACCTGAGGTCAAGAGTTTGAGACCAGAATAGCCAATATAGTGAAACCCTGTCTCTACTGAAAATACAAAAATTAGCCAGGCATGGTGGTGGGTGCCTGTAATCCCAGCTACTCAGGAGCTTGAGGCAGGAAAATTGCTTGAACTCAGGGGGTGGAGGTTGCAGTGAGCTGAGATCGTGTCTCTTCATTCCAGCCTGGGCAAAAGAGTGAAACTCCATCTCAAAAAAAAAAAAAAAAAAAAAAAAAGAACAATATGGGGGAAGTGCCCCCATGATTCAGTTATCTCCCACTGGGTCCCTCCCACAACAAGTGAGCATTATGGGAGCTACAATTCAAGATGAGATTTGGGTGGGCACACAGCCAAACCATATCAGGTAGGAAAGCAGAGGAGGTCTAAGGGTGGCTTGGCACAGGACTCTAGGTGTCCTTCAGCACAAAGAGCCAGGGCACCATGGGCATCATGGATGGAAAGTTAATGGTGGCAGGAGGCTGTGCAGTGGCTGGACTCCATGCTTGCTTGCCCACACACCCCTCACCACTCCATGCCTGGCTTGCTCCTGGTAGGCATGGGATCCAGGCTGGTAGCACAAGCTGAGCATAACCTGCCAGGCTGAATGGGTAGAACAAGTCCAGCAGGTCTGAGCAAAATTTGGGCAAAGGCTTCACTGGACACAGAGGTTTCCAGCCAGAAAAGCAACACTCCAAGGATTCTGTGGCACATGGAAATTAAATAACCTGCTCCTGAATGACCATTGGGTCAACAATGAAATCAAGATGGAAATTTAAAAATCTTTGAACTGATTAATAATAGTGACACAACCTATCAAAGCCTCTGGCAGATAGCAAAAGTGGTGCTAAGAAGAAAGTTCATAGCATTGAATGCCTACATCAAAAAGTCTGAAAGAGCACAAACAGATAATCTAAGGCTAGACCTCATAGAACTGGAGAAACAAGAACAATCCAAACCCAAATCCAGCAGAAGAAAATAAATGACAATGATCGGAGCAGAAATAAATGAAATGAAGCAAAACAAAAACAAAAACAAAAAAACACCAAAAGATAAATAAGATAAATGAAACAAGAACCTGGTTCTTTGAAAAGACAAATAAAAATAATAGACCATTAGTGAGATTAACCAAAAAGAGGGAAGATCCAAAAAAGCTGAATTAGAAATGAAACAGGAGATATTACAACTGATGCTACAGGAATACAAAAGATTGTTTAAGGGTACTATGAACACCTTTACACACATAAAACAGAAAACCTAGAAGAGATGGATAAATTCCTGGAAATGTACAACTTTCCTAGATTAAATCCAGAAGATACAGAATCTCTGAACAGACCAATAAGTAACAATCAGTGAGATTGAAATGGTAATAAAAAATATTGCCAACAACAACAAAAAAAAGGCCCAGGATCAGATGGATTCAGAGCTGAATTCTATCAGACATTCAAAGAATTGGTATCAACCTTATTGACACTATTCCACAAGATAAAGAAAAAGGGCATGCTCCTTAAATCATTCTATGAAGCCAGTACCACCTGAATACCAAAACCAGGAAAGGACATAACAAAAAAATAAAACTAGAGACCAATATTCCTGATGAACATAAAAGCAAAAATCTTTAACAAAATACTAGCTAACCAAATCCAACAACATGTCAGAAAGATAATCCACCATGATCAAGTGGGTTTCATATCAGGGATGCAGGGATGGTTTAACATATGTAAGTCAATAAATGTGGTACACCACATAAACAGAATTAAAAACAAAAATCACGTGATCAGTTCAACAGATGCTGAAAAAGCACTTGAAATCCAGCATCCCTTTATGATTAAAACCCTCAGAAAAATCGGCATAGAAGGGGCATATTTAAGGTAATAAAAACCATCTACAACAAACCAACAGCCAACATTATACTGAATGGGAAAAAGCTGAAAGCATTCCCCCTGAGAACTGGAAAAAGACAAGGATGCCCACTTTCACCACTTCTATTCAACATAGAATTTAAAGTCCTTGCCAGAGCAATCAGACAAGAAAGAAAGAAAGGACATCTGAATCAGTCTAGAGGAACTCAAACTGCTGCTCTTTGCTGACAATGATTGTATATGTAGAAAACCCTAAATATTATTTCTTTAATAATTTTTTTAAAAAAATCAACAGCCAGGAAGGGAAGGAATTTTATCAGAGAATACATCATTGCCAGCATGAAGAAAGGGAAAAGAAGGAGAGATGTGAGTTATAAGAAAGGTTTGAAAGAGTTAGGTTTGAGGCCAGTTAAGTCACTTTTGCTCACTCTGCAATTCTGCCAAGACCCTAAGGGCAGACCTAGTGCCATGGGGCATTCTCTCCTTCTGCCACAGCAGAGTCTCAGGGATGATTCAGCCTGGTTTAAAATGTGAAACTAGCTTAGAAACAGTAGCCAGAATCAGGTGAAGACTTTAAAATGTTTATTAAACAGTGTTGTGTACCTGGATATTGACTGAGATCCCTCAGAATAAATAAAAAGGCCGACCCTTCAAATGGTTTTCACTGATTTTTATGACAGGTAGGCTGTTATATTGATGGAAACAGGGCTAAAGCTAGAGGGTTCTATAAAAGATTCTGCAACCTAGAAAAAGCCTTAGCCTATAGGAAGTTTTTGGGAAATCGTACTCCCCTAAGCAAGGAATACATCATCCTATCTCCTCTACCAAGATGACAGCAAGTATTATGTGACAATGACATCTCCTAGAATTCTGTCAATCAGAATATATATATATTTTTTCCCTTAGGTGTCTTATTCTAGCGAGTTCACAGAGATCATAGTTTTTCAAGTGGTGTCATGGAGACAACAATAGATTGCTGAAATTATTCAACTAAGCCCTTCAAAAGATACACTTTAAATATCTAGCCTGTTTTATAATCCTAGAATCCCAGTCAATTTAATATAAAGCAAATCTAGGCAGAAGTTGTCTGAGCCTGGCACTGTCAAATGTGTTTCTTATCAAATGTAAAATGGCATGAACATTTATGTTGATGTATACCATGAATAATAAAACATTAGTAATATCCATAACGTTTAATTTAATTGCAGAGATTCAGCATTGCAGGTGCTTTCTTGCAGGAGAACTCAAAATTTAAAGGCTATTTCAGGTTTGCTGTCCAATATCACTGTAGCTGTGCATATAAATGTCTTTCCCAATTAAATGCGCAGCCAAAAAATATTCTTTGCTTTTGTCACCATTAATTTATACTAAAATTTTTTGCTTATTTTAAATGCTCTAACCCTCTTCTCCAGTTCCTGCTATCACTAGTCATGCAGCCACCCAAGCTAGGCCCTCCTGGGAACATCTTCCCTCAACCTACATCCAATTAACCACCAATACTGGTTGATATTCATGCATCAATCACCACAATTGCGTCTCATCCCCTCCTCCCTCTTATTTCTCATGATTTCTTGCCTGGATTAAAAAATATCTTCCAGCTTCTCTCTTTTCTAAATGCTTCTCTCTATTCCAGTCAGAGTTGCTTGTTTTTGTTTTGTTTTGTTTTGTTTTCTTTCTGTTGCCCAGGCTGGATTGTGGTGGTACGATCTCAGCTCACTGCAACCTCCGCCTCCTGGGTTCACGTGATTCTCCTGCCTCAGCCTCCCCAGTAGCTGAGACTACTGGTGTGTGCCACCATGCATGGCTAATTTTTGTATTTTTAGTAGAGACGAGGTTTCACCGTGTTGGCCAGGCTGGTCTTGAACTCCTGACCTCAGGTGATCCTCTGCCTCGGTTTCCCAAAGTGCTGGGATTTCAGGCATGAGCCACCGTGCCTGGCCGAGTTGCTTGGTTTTTGCATGCTCTGGCTTAAAATCTATTGATGAGTAGAAAGAGCACAGCTATAATAGACACTGTCCTTGATTGCAGAGACCTTGCTACATTGACGGTTTATCCCTGATACCTAGCACAGTGCACAGTAGTCATCCAATGCTTGTTTAGCTAACCTGAGGAGGGCTGACTTTAATGCTTAGGTTGAAGATTACTGCTATAAGGTTAGTTCACTTCCCTGAGCCTCAGTTCCCATATATGCAAGATGGAATTAATAACATCTCCTTCATAGAAGTCATTTATGTTTAAATGGACTATTCATGTAAAGAGCCAAGCACTAAACCTGGCTCACAGAATGTAGCCAATAAATGCATTACCCCATAAATACTTCCTAGTTTTCTAGAAATGAAAATGAAAATGTTCTATATCATGCAAAGCACTTCCCATGAACAGGCAGGTCCAATTCTATTTCCTTATATTAATATTCAACATAGAAGCAACACCATGCTTTTGATTTTAGCAGGTGTTTTCATGTTTCTATAATCTCTCAGTTTTATTCTCTCAGTGTAGAATGTCCTTCCTCCACTCTGTTTTAATAAATCTACACCCATCATTCAAAGCTCATTTCAAACAGTACTTATTCTCTGTTATGTCATTTTCTTGCTCAAAAGAAATAGCAAGTACTTTACGATGGCTTACAAGGACTTTCACTCTTCACTTCCAGCTGGCCTCTACAACCTTATGTCTAATACTGTCCCCATCATTCATATTCAAATCATTCTGGGCTTTTTTGCTGCTGTTGTTCTTGCTTATGCCTAGTTCATTCCTGCCAGAATTTTGTATGACTAGCTTCTTCACATAAAGTTCTCAGCTACAAGATGCTCAACTCTACTATCAGTTAGGGAGACGCAGATTAAATCTAAAATGAGATCAAAATCCTTCACGTGTTTAAAAAAAGAATATATCACCAAGGATTTGGTGAAATTTATATCCTCATAAAACATGGAAGTATAAATTGATATAGGCCTTTTAGAAGTCAATTTGGCAATATCTATTAAAATAAAGTATATCCGCATCTTCCTAACCTGGCTTGCACATATTAGTATCTACTTGAGAAAAATAGTTACTCATATACAGGAAGATTTTCATTCAAGCAGTGCTCACAATAGCAAAACAAAATTAAACAAAAAAAACCATTTGGTTAACAAACTAAATGTCCATCAATAGGGGAATGGTTAAATTAGCCATATATAGGATATTATATAGAAGATTTAAAAGTCTATGTATTGATGAGGCAAAATCTCCAAGAACTTATTAACCAAGAAAGCAAGTCATAGATAATAAATATATATACATATAAATAGCAGTGCATTTAAGAAAATCACTTATAATAATAGTAGCTTATATTCATTGAGTATTTACTATCACGTTTCAAGTATTTTAAATGTAGCAAAATAGTTTTTTTTTTTCCATTTATTTATTTTATTGCATTTTAGGTCTTGGGGAAAATAGTGAATTTTTATAACAACACTGTGAGTTATGTAATGTTATCATCCCAATTTCATAAATGAGGAAACTGAGACACAGAAAGGTTAAGTTTCCATGGCCATAACACTAATGGGTAACATATCTGTGTCTGGAGGCTGACCTCTAGTCACAGCCCTGTATTGTCTCAGATGCTTGTATCTAAAAGTAAATAAATAAATGTGTGGGGTGTGTGTGTGTGTGTGTGTGCGCGTGTGTGTGCGCGCGTGCGCGCGCACGTAGCGTATGTGCATGCTTGAATACAAAGACAAATGTTTAGATGAGTGCTCACTACAATGGTGTTTCTACACATGGGGAAAGGACGGGACTGGAATGGATTGAGGAAAATGGTTAAAGGGACTTTTAAAAAAAATCTGATTTTAGTCTTTTCACACTGAATTATTTGAAAAATTTCTAAGAATGCATTTACATATTTCTTGCATATGTTTTAATACCATAGCTCAGTATCATCCTGTGAGGAAAATGAGGGGAAAGATTCTAGAACAAACCAAAGAAGGTGGGACAAAGAATCATTTTGTTTAAATAGTACATTCAGGCAGAGCTTTCAAGTAATTTGGGCAAAATAAGTCTCCCAAAACAAAAGTAAAAATCCCTATGACTGTAATTCTGTAATTGCCTGGGTAATTCAGGTGAAATGAAGGAATGTTAGCAAAATTACCTACAAAATTACAGATGTAGAAGTACAGCTCATGGGCGCTTCAAAGCCCTAATCATAATGTAATGCCAATGAGATTCTGTTTGAACAATCATGACTGAATGGTTTTTCTTCCAGCATCATTAATTTGCTGAAACCCGAGTTTTCCTTTCCTGTATTTCCTCCCAGTTGTTTATTTGTCGGGGCCAGCATATCAGTTATACGGTCTGGCAGATCATTCATGTTTTAATATACAGGCTATAAATCCATGTTTTCAAGGAATAATGTTAGACTGAAAAATGGTGAGGAAGGGTTATGAAATACTTCTTGTTTAAAATTTTGCTTTTTATCTAATTGTTCCTCAGATTAAAAACAAACACAGAAACAAACAAGCTTGCAGTGACTTCAATCTTGACAGATGTGAGATTACACAGAGAGTATTCAGTTGACCTAGGAATTTTTCTGAAAATGAAATGGCTTTGTCTTTCTTCTGTGGTACAGTTGGCTTTGTCTTTCTTCTGTGGTACAATTATAGTTGATGTTCTCCCACCTCCCCAAATAACAGTGTGTCATAACAAAGAAACATCAACATTCTCTATATAATAAATCATAATGAGATCTGTGTTTCTCTCACTAAATTTTAACTACATCCACATCTGGTTGCCCTGTCTTTAATTCTGACCACTTCTAAACCACTCTTCACATTGCAATCATAGTAATCATTCCAAAATACAAATTGGTCGTATAATTCTCATGCTTAAAATAATTGCATGTCCCCATATTGCAGGTACAGGCCAAAGTCTTCAGCCTAGTGTACCCCACCCTTTATGATCTGGCCCCTGTGTATATTTTCACCCTCATTTGATAATCAGTGAGGGTCCAAACAGGAGAACATGCAGTTTTCTCTTGTGTCTGGGGCCTTCCTTGTGATGGCTCTTTCACCCTCCTCACTGCCTCCATTCACCTGCCCAACACCTACTTGCCTATGGGAGAACTGTCTCTGCTCAACCCCTCTCCATCGCCATTTGGGTAAGATGCTACCTTTATGGTATCCCATGGAGCCCCATACTTATTATTTAGAAAATAACCTATGTCACAAAGATAATCTGCTTCCCTCCTTATTTCTTCCCCATATCTGTAAGTGAAATAGGAGATATTGCATTTATTTTTTATTTTACCAGTGAGTAAGACAATGGTAGGCCCAATAACATTTTGCCAAATGAATTAATGAATAAATACTTGAGCTTTATGATGGTTAATGTTGATCAATAATTTTTTTAAATTAAACATGCTGCCAGTTTTAATAAAAAAACTAATAATTTTATATTTAAATTAATGGATTGCTGCCTTGATTATGAACTAGCAATGATTATAAGCACTAACATTTATTTAGTACTTACTACATGTTCAGGAACTGTGTTATGCCATTTAAACACTAAAATAGAAAAACTAAGTAGTTTCTTATACTACCATCTTTTAGCAATAATAAAACTAAGGTTCAGATAAGTTAGCAAACTATTCACCAAACTCCACAACATACACTGAGTTTATGCCACACAGTGATTTACTGAGAACTAAAGGGTCCAGTGGTCTAGAAGCCCTGGAAGGAAGTCTTTTCCGTTACTTTTGTTACCAATGTTGTTACTACACTTGGGGGTGCTTGCTTTATTTCTAAACTTAATGTCAGAGGATTAAAAAATTACCATCTCAACACAGTGGCACATGTAATGGAATAGAAGACATATTTTTTAAAAGTTGAATTTTTCAATTAGAAAAAAATTTAGAAATTGAAACGGGAAGTGAGCTACTAACACTGAACTCATCTCCTCCTCCTCTCTACTCCACTCCACTCCAGTTTCACCAGCTTTCGACTGCTTCTCTCACATACCAGTGCCCTTCCACCTTAAAGACTTGGCGCTGATGATGGTCACAGGAGAATGATCTGAATGTTCTTCCCTAGGTGTGGCTCACTCCCTTATCTCCTTTGATTTCCACCTTGAATATCACCCCCTGCCTGAGGCTACTGTGACCACACCAGGCTCTCTGCTTTCCCCGCCATAGCGTCCCCAGCCTCCCTACACTGTACCGATTCATTTTCTTAGCACTTGCCATCTCTAACACTATATGAGTTTACTTTTTTATTTTGCTCATTGCTTATCTGCCATACTAGAATGTGAACTCCATAAAGGTAAGGACATGTCTCTCTCTTTTATTCATTAAAGAATCCTGACTGCCTCAAATTGTACAATGTAGATGCTTAATAAATGCTTAATGAGTGACTGGCAAATGACTATTAAGACTGCCCAAGCAGTGTTACATAACCTTGTTTGGCTGCACAGGTGCTTTGGATACAAGTTCATGTATATTTCGTAAATTTATTCCCCTATCTAACATCTCTCAAACTAAGGCTTTGGTGGAGTAACTGAGCAGTTAATCTATTACTGAAAGCAGATGAATGTGCTTAGATCTAGGCAGAGTAACACAACAAAGACAACTAAAGTTAAAAGTCTGACCCAAGGTCTCACACTCCTATAAATAATTGAGAGTGCATCAAGATAATTTTAATGAATAGATTTGATTTGTTTTATTTACAAAATAAACATATCAAAAGTTGCACATAATTAAATTATTGATCTTTTTCTAGAAAAGTAAACAAATTTGTTAGAGACCAAGGAGACTAAGAGTGAATAGGCTTCTTTGTGAAACATCGCCAATGTGTGCAAATATATATCCAATACGACTGAAAGAAAATATACTTTAAACAATTACAAATCCTGTCCCATAACAAGATGTGTGGTCGACAACCAGCATCATGCAGCTTTGCATTATCCCTCCTGCCAATTTCATCTAATAAAATAGGACTCGTGAAATGGTGTGTGCCCTGGATTCCTCTGGTAATTAGCTGTGTCTAAATTGCTATAACATGGGCAATGATATTTAAAGTTGCTCTTACATTGCCTAAGAGTGCATAGCAAAATAATAATTATCATGTAATTTAGATTTTCAAAATATAAACAGATCATGGACGCAAAAATAAGGGGAATTTCAGGATGAGTGGCTGTGCACTCTCTAGCCTGGTGGCCAGCCTCATTTCAGATCCATTGTAAAACTGAGAGACAGATAGCATTCAGGTACCCTGCAGGTTTTGGTTACAGACTTACCGAGTGGTCAAATGTAGATGCTGTGCCTTCTAGATTCAGGCAAAAGAGAAGAGTAACGAGGCTTCAGCATATTTCTGTTTATGAAATATTGCTTATCTGCCATGCTAGAATGTGAACTCTATAAAGGTAGAAATATTGGCACAATATTTCCACAAATCACTCAAAGTTGAAGCTAAAACAATTATGAGTAATGCATCAATTTTGACTTATGAAAAACTTAACTTGGTGTTTCTAGGATAATTAGATCAAAGTAAGCTCCCTTAGGGTATGATCTATGTTTTCTTTAAACTGTTCCTTTCCCAGAGCCAGGCATGATAATATGGTTAATAAATCTTATGGGCAGTCTGACTGAAGACTTTAAAGTGATATTCTTACAGTAATGTTTGCCTGTAGAGACAGATTTAATAAGAAATTTAACAATGGCAAGCTGTCAATTGCTTTGCCTTTGCCATCCATAGTAATTAAGATCAACTCTGATGCTGCTCCACACAGAATATTCTACTGAGATCAAGTGTTAGATAAAATCTCTTTTCCAGAATGGTCCTCATTTATTGAATCAGAAGGAACCTGGATTTCCCATTTGAAGGTGGCCATTTCCTACCACCTTCAAATGGTAAGTCCAGGCTCCTTATGATGGCTTATGGTAGCTTCTGTGAGATGGCTCCAGCCTAACCCTTCAACTCTACACTTTAGCTACAAACATGTTGATGCTATGATTTGGTAGAAATCCATTCTATTCATATTCACAGTACAGTGTACAATGTGTGCAGTTTTCAGATTTTAATATTGTAGCTACTATATGGTTTGCAACTGTTCTCATGAAAATGAGCTAATTTAGTTTAAGATAATGATTCTCAACCAGAATAACTTTGTTTGTTAGGGGACAGTTGGCAAGGTTTGGGGTCATTTTTTATTGTCATGACTGGAGGAGAGGGTGTTACTGGCCAAGATAAACATCCTACAATGCATAGAATAGCCGCCCCAAGAAAGAATTATCCCATTCAAAATATCAACAATTCCAAGGGTGAGAAATGCTGGTTGACAAATGTAACTGAAAAGTTTACATAATATTATTTTTAAGTGTTCTACTTTGAAATGCTTTCAGTTTGATAGAGCTCAGTTAATTAGCTTTAAATTTACATCTTGCAAAAGGCAAAACTAAATTAAAACCTATTCCCTTGTATACGTTCACATGGCTGACCAACAGACAACACACCTGCCAAGTACTTAGCTGCTCACTCTCTCACCTGAACCGTCTTTTCTCCTGTGTCAACAAGAGACAAGATGCTTGCCAGAAACCTGAGAGTTCCTGGCAACTCCCTATTTTTTAACTTGCATATCCAATCAATCACCAGTTCTTGTTTATAGTCCTATTGCATTCAAAGTCCAAATCTTTTCCTTTCTTTCCAGCCAAATTGCCCTTCTTCCAGTTAAGACCTCCACCATGTTCCTCCAGAACTCCTAAGAATGTCCTCGTTCATCTTCCACCTCCAGATTTTCCTCCATGCCTTCACACACCCTATGCCCACATGTTGGCAATTGCCAGAATAACTTATATAAATCCATGTCATTTGGCCATTTCCTACCACCTTCAAATGGTAAGTCCAGGCTCCTTTGATGGTTTATGGTGTCTTCCATGACATGGTTCCAGCCCATCCCTTCAACCCTACTCTTCTGTTTCTGTAGATGTTGTCCTTCTGCCTAGAATGCCCTCCATCAACCTATTCGTTCTAACATTTCCATAAATAACTACAATTTAACTTTTAAAATGCTTCTCCTTATATATGATTTCCTCTACAAAGGCAGAAGGTGTTGTTTGCTTATTTTTAAATTCTGAATTATCTGCCACGCTGTCCACAATACCAAACGGCAATAACTGGCTAGAATTGTTATGGGGCATTTCTCCTTTAGATTGCCATTGTTCCCTCTTGATTATCTCTGCTCAGTTATCTAATCTCCTTCTGGACCCTATAATAGACAAATTTAACCACTCCTACTTCATGGAGAGCCCTTTGCAAAACCAAATTTAATACAGTGTCATGTTCCTTTGACTTTCAGAGGTAGAAGTTCAGAGACTGCCAAGAATCCTCAACTTTTCTGATGCCACATTTTACCCGATTTCTGAGTACATAAGGACTACCACAGATTAGCTCAGTATAAAAAAGCTGAGCTGAGATGCAAGTGCTAGTGGTAAGGTAGGTTCAGGCTGATGCTAGATCAAATCTTGTGCACTACATATACAGACTTTGACTTCAGGATCTAAAGTCTCATTAAAGTCACATGCTTTGGTTCATATTCAAACACACACACACACACACACACACACACACACACACACATATATTTGAGATGGAGTCCCACTCTGTCTACCAGGCTGGAGTGCAATGGCACAATCTCGGTTCACTGCAACCTCTGACTCCCGGGTTCAAGTGCTTCTCTTGCCTCAGCCTCCCTAGTAGCTGGGCTTGCAGGGGACCACCACCACACCTGGCTAATTTTTTTTGTACTTTTAGTAGAGATGGGGTTTCACCATGTTGGCCAGGCTGGTCGCGAACTCCTGACCTCAGGTGATCCAACTGCCTTGGCTCCCCAAAGTGCTGGGATTTCAGGTGTGAGCAGTCGCACCCAGCTCAAATTTATATTCTTAAAGCTTAAGGTATGCTATATATTTACACCGTTATTGGTAATAATAGGCACCTCTATAAATAGAAAACATGACTTCTCTTGAAAAGTGATTTGGTGTCACTGAAGGGCAAGGTCAGTAATTTACATTTCAGAGTAGGGTTGGCTGTGATAAAATTAGCAACTAATGATTTTCTACCTGTGAAAGTAGAGAGAGAAAACCAAGGAGGAAAGGCCTATAATCCAATGTGATGAATTTGGAAATTTCTTGAAACAGCCCATGCCTCCTGGATGAACTTAGAAAGGTGTGGTTCTAATGCCACAATTGCTGAGACATTGCATTTCCCATATCTGAGACTCAGCAACTAACATTTGAGTAAAAGATTGCTTATCTCACATGAACCTATCAGCAATCACATGTGGCTTATGACATATTATCTGATTGCCATCTGTATCAGTGTCTTCTATTTTTGAGAATATAATTTAAAATAGAACAAGATAAAAATCCATTATGTAAAATGGTATAAACCCTTAGTCTTACCCTTGGCTTGCATTTCATTAGGTATACTCATGTAGCTGTGGCATATTAACAACATTTCAACCTTGCTTTAGGCTGGTGCCAACAGTCTGCAGACCAGCATAAATAAGTTAGAAGAATGTTCCTCCCAAGTTGGGCTTAAATTGAACCATTGGCTTTTCACTAATGTTTAAAGCAATAACTGGTAATTGGGCTTGGTGAGTTCCACAAAACATAAATAATGGTTTTTTTGGACCAGCACAGGATTTCAAGACAAACACTCTATTCATTTGAGAAAAATCACGCATTTCTCAGCTAGAACAGAAGAAGGATCATTACTTGGTTTACATATTTTGCTTTTGCAAATTAAGTAAACATGTTACAAAAGGAAACATGGAGAGATGCATCTGGAAGTTTGGTGAAAGACTGTTTAATGATAATATACAGCAACAATGCTGTGTAATTGTGAAAACGTAAGTCTTATTTTTGTAATGCTGTATTTATTATTTCTCTTCTTTATCGTAATTGCTATTAGGAAAGGTAGACAGACAGGTGTTGTTACTTCAGTCCTGCAGATATAAAGACATCAAAAATTTAAATGGCTTGCCCATAATCAGCCCACCAATGACATGGAATCAATTGCCTCTGAAATTAGAGTATTTAATGTGGGACTTTTATTGTCTCTTGAAGATAAACAAAAAGCAGAGGGAATGACTTAAACTGGGCAAAGAGTCTAACTCTATAGGGAGATAAAATAAGAAGAGACTATTATCTGATTTAAAGGAAAACAATTTATAGTTATTGGGTATTTAAAAGCCATCCATCATAACGGCAGACAGTCTTACGTACTTTCTTTTATTTAATCTTTGGATTAAACCTGCAAGCAAGATATTGCTGTTTTTGCTTTACATATGACAAAATAGAGTCTCAAAGAGTAAATAAACATATTATGGTTAGAATAACCTTAACTCCTGAGAAACCATAAGAACTTGAAATTGAATGAGTCCCTTTTGAAATGTTGAAAATATCAATTGACAATAAAGTAAAAGTTTCTAATTTTCATTAAAGGTAATGACAGAAAAAAAGAAAAATTGCCCTGAAGTTGTTACCATACGCATTATCCTTGTCAAGTGATTTATGGGTATAGAAAGAAAATTTCAATACAAAATATAATAAGCTAACAGAAAAAAAGTAGAATACATTTCATTTCATAGTAAACAGCCTCAGGATGTATTAGAAACTCTTGGCACATCATCAGATTTCAGAATTGATTTCAGATTCCTAATGCACCTGAAGTAAAATAAAAACGTTTGAGTACCAACTTTAAAACTCCATTGGTTGGCTCCCAATCAGTTCTTCAGCCTCATCTCATCCCACTGTCTTTACTTTAGTCACTTTGGTTTTTCGGCCACTCCTACATGGCAAGTCATGGACTTCCTTATCTCAAGACCTTCACACAAGCTCTTTCTTACGATAACAGGCTCTTCTCCTTAATCTCAGTTGAAATGTCACCCTTCAAAGAGGCCATTTCTAACACTATTAAAAGTAGCCCCTGGCATGGGGGCTCAACATTTGTAATCCCAGCACTTTGGAAGGTCAAGACTGGTGGATTGCTCATGCTCAGGAGTTTGAGACCAGTTTGAGCAACATAGTGAAAACCCCTATCTACCAAAAATACAAAAAATTAGCCAGGCGTGGCGGCACGTGCCTGTAGCTGAGATGGAAGGATCGCTTGAGCCTGGGAGGCAGAGGTTGCAGTGAGCCAAAATCATGCCACTTCACTCCAGCCTGGGCCCCAGAATGAGACCCTGTCTTAAAAAATAAATAGATAAGTAAATAAATATATTTTTAGAAAAGTAGCTCCATTACATGGCTCCTTGTTTTATTCTTTCTCCTCCGCAACACTTGTCACCGTGTTTAATTATGAGGCAGTGTTATATTCTGAAGCATTAATTTTTGTTCTTTGTGTATTTCCCCTCCCATTCTGCTTCCTTCAGCCCACACCTTAGGAGCAAAAAAGGACTAAAAAATATCTGAAGGTCTTTTCTATGCAGCAGAATGTTTTGGTTGCATGTTTTCACATACATTTTTTTTTTTTTCTCATCCAAGACCAGGCAAGATCGGGGGTAGGGAAAGAAGGGAAAGGAGTCTGAATAGCTTCATTGACTGGACAGGCAGAAGTAGAAGGAGAAAAGTCTCAAAGTGGAAAGGGAAGAAGGACCTTGCATTGTCAGAACCAGGAGTAGAGTGGAAAATACTCAGTGTGTGCTGTTTTGAGACTAGAAAACCAACATGCCCATGGTCTGTGGACAACTGGTCCCATTCCTTAGCCCTGTAAACTTGTAAGCACTCTAGATTTATGATATTTACACATTGTAGAAGGCTGGATACACTCCCAAAGTTATTAATATCAGGTCCTAATCCCCTGAACCTGTAAGTGTTAGCATTTATAGGAAAAGGGTCTTTTCAGATACAATTAGGTTAAGGATCTTGAGATGAGGTGATTACTCTGCATTATCTCAGTGTGCCCAAAGAACTCACAAGTATCCTTACAGAGGAGGTGAGAGATTTGGCACAGAGAATAAGGTAATAATGTTACCATGGAGATAGAGATTGGAGTGAGGTGGCCACAAACCAAAGAACGCTGCAGTCACCAGAAGCTAGAGGAAGCAAGGAACAATTCTCCAACAGCACCTCTAGAGGGAGCACCGCCCTGTCAACGCCTTGGTTTGGAGCCAGTGAAACTGATTTGGGACTTTTGGCTTCCAGGGCTGTGAGATTTCTGTTGTTTAAAAACCACCGTGTGTGGCAGTTTGTTGTAGCGGCCATAGGAAACTAATACACACATACTGGAGTAAAAAAAATCCTGTTACTGTGACCAATGTGGATCTGAACAAGATCATGGGGAGCATTTCCCTTAGGCTGGGATAACTGGTGGATATGTTATATTTATATCTATGTATTTATCATCATCCTCATCATAATGTCCTTACTCTCTACCAGATTATAACTCTTTCTGTTTTGTTTACCACTCCGTATCCAGGGCTTAGCTCAGTAGCTGACACATAATAATTGCTCTACAAATAATTGTTGAAAGAAAAGCATTGCTAAAATAACAGCCTAAACACAAGGAAAACGCAAACAACAAATGGCAAAAATAACTATGAGAAAGGCTGCACCAGTAACTAAACTGAATAGTCAAATACCCATTACCAACAATCTAAATAGAGATTTAGGTCAGTCTGATCCCATGTGTGGGAATGCTTCCCTCATTTAGAGGCTTGTCCTTTAGCACCGTCTAACTGTGGGTGTGTTCTGGCACCGATACACTTTCAGTCAGTTCTACCAGCACAATCTCGTGTATGCTCAAGGCTCAAGTTGGTCTATGAGGGAATGAGAGACCTGGTGCCTATTCTTGCAGGCTGAAATCACCGGGTGGGAATGTAGCCGTTCTAACCTGTGAGCTATTGTTACCTGTGCTATTGGGATAGTATGATATTTCCCTGTTCTGCATTTTTAAATTAAAAGATCTCTTATCGTGAGCCAACTCACAATGAAGGGAGCTAGAATACTGCCTGCTCAGTGTTGCAAAATATACCAGGTCATGCTGCATTGTTTGTGCTCTTCTGAAAGTGACTGGGATGAAACAACATAATTGTACTTTTCTTGGCTCCTTCACAAATGTGAGTGAAATGTCACATGATGTCATGCTGAGAACAAAAATTTTCAGCACTTAACTGAAATTTCAGCTCGCACTCCTATTTAATTATAACCCAAACAATCCCCCCCTCAGAGAAAGGTAAATCATCTGCTAACGACTTCTAGGAAGAGAGACCTCTTCGCTGGAATTAAGCCGGGGATCTTTACACCAGGCCTGTGGGGGAACTGAAGACTGAAGTTCTGCCTTTCCCCTCTCCATGCAAGCATGTTCTCCCCTCTAAGGGCCAAGTGGCTTTAGAGAGTGCTTCTGGACCAGGGTTGTTCAGTTAACCGGGGGATGCAAAGCACCTGGTGCAAAGTAGAACGATGCAGGTATGGAACAATTCAAACACATTCACCCAAGCTCTTCACACAACTCCAATGGTGAATTTAGAGTACTGACCCATTTGAATTAGGGTAAATTCCTTTTCAAAACATTACTGTCTTTAGAAGTGATTTTTAACTTTTCAAAGGTCAAAGTCTCTTATGAGTAGTTAGGAAAAACAACTAATCTCTCTCCACCAAAAATTTACTTCTGCAAACCTACAAAAGCTAAGAAACCTTGATCTTTTCTACATCATACATGAAAGTACTAATTCATTAATGGCTAAGATATTTATTTACCTTTAAATCATGATTAATAAGGCCAGACTGCCTGAGTTAGAATCTCCAGTTCTGCCATTTAGTAGCCATGTGAGCTCTTCCTCAGTTTCTTCATTTGTAAAACGGGACTGATGATAATAATACCTACCACTGAGGATCATTACGGGTAATTAATGAGTTCATTACATAAAGTGCTAACAGCAGTGTCTGGCATTCAACAAATATTTATAGAGCTTTGACTATGTACAGGGACTGTTCTAAGAATGGACGTAAGGCAATGAATACAAATTACTGCCATCATCAGAACATGCATTTTATTATGGAATTTAAATTCTTCAGTGTAGTTCATAGCAATTAAAAAATATTTTTGTTTATGTTTTCTCTTTGTTCTGATAATAGATATATAAGACCTTAATATAGATTTCTCCTCTGGGATGCTTTAGCTTCACAGAGCTTGAATCTACAGTTCTAATTTTTATTTCATCTTCATCCCACACCTGACAGCCATTCTGCATAAGTAATTTGGGCTGTGAGTACTTGCCTTTCACTTGGCATAGGTATTTATGGAAAAAAAGCCAGACTATAGGAAAACAACAATTCATTCTGTCCCATCCCTAAACTTATTCATTCATCTGTCATGTTTAAAAATCAATTAGCAATATGTATACACTGTATTGGCAATTTTATTTAGACTTAGCTATAGAGCTAGGTAAATTCAGCTGCAATTTTTTCCACCAATGGGGCTCTAAGACAATGTTTGCATTTCAGAAGCGAATGATGACTTCTTTTCAGTATAACATATTTGTTAAGTCCTGATGCTTATATTTTATATTTCTGTCCTTTTCTTTCCTATTCCTCACCTGCCTTTCTCCCGTCAGAACCAGTAGAATATCATCTTTTGGACTTTCTTGTTTTATAAGAAATATGAAATAATTATAGATTTACGGGAAGTAGAAAAGTAATGTATAGGGACATTGCATGCATCCTTTACCCAGCTTTCCCCAATATTAACAACTTACTAAATAATATTAAACCAGTAAATTGGAATTGGTACAATTCAGAGAGTTTACTCAGATTTCACTGGGATTCGTTTTTAACATAAGCAGTTATTACACTTAGTAAGCTTCAATTATGATTGCATTAAAGGTTAAAATCCACTTTCTCGGTCTCTCTGTGTCTCTTGTGTGTGTGTGTGTGTGTGTGTATGCTTGTGTATTTGGAGGCGAGCCCATATGTGCTTATGTGTGTATCTATTGGGTTGCGTGTGTGACAGAGAGACACAGAGAAAGAGAGGGAGGAGACACTCCTGGCCCTACTCTTTCATGAGACTGTTTTTCTGAGAAACAAATGAGAGAATATAATGTACATACCATTAAAAAAAAACCATAAACCACTAAACAAATAAAGCATATATTGTGTTAGATTTCTAATCTTTCCATTCAGGAAAAACGTCTTATGAATAGGTACACAGAGCACAGGTAGAGTCTACTCACCTACCTCAGAGTGTAAGGCGGGGTGTGTGTGTGTGTGTGTGTGTGTGTGTGTGTGTGTGTACGTGTTGGTGGGGGAAGGGTTATATGGTACTCTCAGTAAAATCCCATCGGAAGACATAGAATCACATAGTCACAGACTTAGAAGGGACCCTGGGGCCAACCATTCCAACTCTCTACATGGTACTTATATTTTGAAATACTCTCGTCAGGTGGTATCCTACTCTTTGATTAAAACTGATGGGCACATTTTACCTTATTATTTAGTTTTTCTCCATTTAAAGAGCTCTAAGTGTTTAAAAGCTCTTTATTATAATAAGATGACTTCCCCATGACTTTTACACACTGGTCTTGGTTCTGCCATCTGGTGCCACATGCAATGAATGATAGCTGGAGACAGTCATCATTCCCCTAAATATTTTCTTCTCCACCCTAAACGACTCAAGTCCTTCTTTAACATGTTCCTCATATCCAAGATTGCTCATCTCTATATAAGCTTATTTTTCTTTGCAAGGATGGAATGAGGATTAGAGCACAATAGGGTGTGAGCTTAAGCCCAGGAGGCAGAGGTTACAGTGAGCTGAGATTGCACCACTGCACTCCAGCCTGGGTGACAGAGTGAGACCATGTCAAAGAAGGAAGAAAGGAAGGAAGGAAGGAAGGAAGGAAGGAAGGAAGGAAGGAAGGAAGGAAGG